>NC_064818.1:6414265-6417782 GCF_023721935.1 Panthera uncia
TGTCCCAGCACAGCAGGCACCTTCCCACTGAAGAACAGCACAAACCCAACATGTCCCCCAACCAGAGAGCTCTGCAGGGCCTCAGTTCTGGTGGAGGTGGCACCAGGTCTCATTTCACAAGCAGACCAGAACACACCTAGTTAAAACTCTCCACATTCAGGCTAGGGCCAAGCACTGCCCACAGCAGACAAGGAGAGCCTCTGCAGACCAATGGTCTGAAGGTCGAGCAGCCAAAACACAACAGCAGAGCACAGGCAGCAACACACTGGAGACACTCCCTGAAGCACTGGCTCTGGGCACTACATGACCTTTTCTTCATAAGGTCATTACTTTCAGGAGCAGGAGACATAACTGGCTTTTCTAACACAGAGAAGAAGGCAGAGACTTAGACAAAATGCAAAGATGGAGGAATTTATCCCCAGTGAAAAAACAAGGTGAAGCCACAGCCAGAGATCTAGGAGAAACACACAAGTAACATGCCTGATGGAGAATTTAAAGCAATAATCATAAGGATACTCACTGGACTTGAGAGAAGAATAGAAGACATCAGGGAGATCCTTACCACAGAGATAGAAGAGTTAAAAAAGAATCAATCAGAGACAAAGAGTGCAATAAAGGAGACTGCAAACAGGCGTGATGCAATGAACACGAGGATGGAGGAACCAAAGGAACTAATAAATGACACAGAACACAGAATTATGGAAAATAATGAAGATGAACAGCAGAGTGAGAGAAGAATTAAACAACACGAGAATAGACTTAGTGAACTCAGTGACCTCATCAAACATAGTAGCATTTATATTACAGGGATCCCAGAAGAAGGAGAGAAAGAAAAGGGGGCAGAAAACTTACATGAAGACATAACAGCAGAAAGCTTCCTTAACCAGAGAAAGGAAACAGACATTCAGATCCTGGAGTAACAGAGAACACCCATAAAAATTAATAAAAGCAAGCCAACACCAAGACATATTGTAAATAAATCTGCAAAATATAGTGATAAATGAAAAACAAACAAACAAACAAAAAAGCAGCAAAGGCAAAGTGTGTTCTTAACTTACAAGGGAAAACCTGTAAGGCTAGGTGCAGATTTCTCCACAGAAACTTGGCAAGCCAGAAGGGACTGGCATGATATATTTAAAGTGCTGAGAGGGGCGCCTGGGTGGCGCAGTCGGTTAAGCGTCCGACTTCAGCCAGGTCACGATCTCACGGTCCGTGAGTTCGAGCCCCGCGTCAGGCTCTGGGCTGATGGCTCAGAGCCTGGAGCCTGTTTCCAATTCTGTGTCTCCCTCTCTCTCTGTCCCTCCCCCGTTCATGCTCTGTCTCTCTCTGTCCCAAAAATCAATAAACGTTGAAAAAAAAAAAATAAATTAAAAAAAATAAAATAAAATAAAATAAAGTGCTGAGAAAAATCTACGGCCAAGAATACTCTATCCAGCAAGGCAGTCATTCAGAATAGAAAGACAAAGAGGTTCCCAAACAAAAATTAAAGGAGTTCATGACCACAAACTAGTCCTGCACAAACTAGTAAAGGGGACTCTGTGAATGGAAAGGAAAGAACATAAATGAGAACGTGAAGGTAGGAAACACAAAAGTAGTACAAATTAATGTTTCTATAAAAAAAAATCAGTCAAGGAACTCACAAAATAAAAGGATGTTAAATATGACAACAAACACCTAAAACATGAGAAGGGCAGAAATAAAGAATGGGTTCAAAGTTACACGACCATCAACTTGATGCAGACTGCTATATGCAGAAGACGTTATATACAAATTTAACGGTAACTACAACTTAGAAACTACTAATAAATATGCAATGAATAAAGAAAAAGGAATCAAAATATATCACTAAAGAAAACCAGCAAACCATGAAATAAAGATAAGAAAGGATCAGAGACCATCTCCAGAAACAACCACAAAACAAGTAATAAAATGGCAATAGATACAAGTCTATCAATAATAACTGTAAATGTAAATGGTCTAAACACTCTAATCAAAACACACAGGGTGAATGAATGGGTAGAAAACAAGACCCACCTCTATGCTATCTACAGGAGAATCATTTCAGCCTGAAAGACATCTGCAGATTGAGAGTGAAGACACGGAGAAACATTCATCATACAAATGATCGCCAAATAAAAGTCAAAGTAGCAACATCGGACAAACTAGACTTTAATACAAAGTCTGTAACAGGAGACAAAGAAGGACACTATATAATAACAAAGGGGACAATCCAAGAAGACAATATAACTACTGTAAATATTTATGCACCCAATATAGGAGCATCCAAATATATAAAACAATTGATAACAAACACAAAGGAAATAATCGATTGTAATACAACATTAGTAGGGGAACTTAACACCCCACTTAACAGATGGACAGGTCAGGTCGTCTCAACACAAAATCAACAAGGAAGCAATGGCTTTGAATGACACATTGGACCGGATGAGTTTAACAGACATATTCAGAACATTCCATGCTACAACAGCAGAATACACATTCTTTTCAAGTGCACACGGAACATTTTCCAGAACAGATCACATAGTAAGCCAAAAAACAGGCCTGAACAAATTCAAGAAAACCGAAGTCATACCATGTACCTTTTCTGACCACAATGCTATGAAACTTGAAGTCAACCACAGGAAAAAATCTGGAAGGACCACAAACACATGGGACGTTAAATAATATGCTACTAGACAATGAATGAGTCAACCAGAAAATAAATTTTTTAAAATCCATCGAAACAAATAAAAATGAAAACACAATGGTTCAAAACCTTTGGGATGCAGCAAAGGCAGTTCTGAGAGAGAAGAATTTAGCAATACAGGCCTACTTCGAGAAGCAAGAAAAATCTCACTCTGAAAAGGGCAGAAAAAGAACAACAAACAAAGCCTAAAGCCAGCAGAAAGAAGGAGATAATAAAGATCAGAGCAGAAATAAATGACACAGAAACTAAAAAAAATAAACAAAAATAATAGAACAGATCAATGAAACCAGGAACTGGTTCTTTGAAAAAATTGATAAAACTGATAAGTCTCCATCCAGCAAGACTTACTAAAAAGAAAAAAGACCCAAATAAATAAAATCACAAATGAGAAAGGAAAGTAACAACCAACACCACAGAAATACAAACATTTACAAGAGATTATTATGAAAAACTATATGCCAACAAATTGGACAACCTGGAAGAAATGGATAAATTCCTAGAAACATATAAATTACCAAAATTGCAACAGGAAGAATTAGAAAATCTGGGGCGCCTGGGTGGGTCAGTTGGTAAAGCGTCCAACTTTGGCTCCGGGTATGATCTCACAGTTCGTGAGTTCAAGCCCTGCGTAGGGCTTTGGGCTGACAGCCTGGAGCCTGGAACCTGCTTCAGATTCTGTGTCTCCATCTCTTTCTCTAACCCTACCCTGCTTGTGTGCGCTCTCTCTCTCTCCTTCAAAAGTAAACATTAAAAAATTAAAAAGAAAGAAAGAAAGAAAGAAAGAAAGAAAGAAAGAAAGAAAGAAAGAAA
>NC_064818.1:6417792-6430989 GCF_023721935.1 Panthera uncia
AAAGAAAGAAAGAAAGAAAGAAAGAAAGAAAGAAAGAAAGAAAGAAAATTTGGACAGACTAATTGCCAGCAATGAAACTGAATCAGTAATCAATAAACTCTCAACAAACAAAAGTCCGGGACCAGATGGCTTCACAGACAAATTTTAAAAAGAGATAATACCTATTATTTTCAAACTGTCCCAAAATATTGGAAGAGAAGGAAAACTTCCAAATTTATTCTGTGAGGCCAGCATTACCCTACTACCAACACCAGTTAAAGACACCACAGGAAAAGAAAACTATAGGCCACTATCTCTGACGGGCATAGATGCAAACATTTTCAGGAAAATACTAGCAAACTGAATCTAACAATACTTTAAAAACATCATTCACCACAATCAAGTGGGATGTATTCCGGGACAGCCAGGGTGGTTCAATATTCACAAATCAAGCAACGTGACCATCACATCAATAAGAGAAAAGAGAAGAACCATATGATCCTTTCAATAGAGGCAGAAAAAGCATCTGACAAAGTACAACATCCATTCATGATAAAAACCCTCAACAAAGTAGGTCTAGAGGAAATACACCTCAACAAAATAGGGGCCATGTATGAAAAACCCACTGCTAACATCATCCGAAATGGGGAAAATCTGAGATCAGGAACAAGACAGGGGTCTCCACTCTCATCACTTTTATTCAACACAGTCCTAGAAGTCCTAGCCACAACAGACAGCAAAAATGCATCCAAATTAGTAAGGAAGAAGTAAACCTTTCACTAGCTGAAGGTGACATACTATATATAGAAAACCTGAACAACTCCACCAGAAAACCGCTAGAACTAATCGAACTATTTCAGTAAAGTCACAAAATACCAAATCAACGTACAGAAGCGTGTTGCACTTCTATTCACCAATAACGGAGCTGCGGAAAGAGAGATTAAGAAGACAGTCCCATTTACAATTGCACCAAAGATAATGAGATTATCTAGGAATAAACGTAACCAAAGAGATAAAAGACCTGTACTCTGAAAACTATAAAACACTGATGAAAGAAACTGAAGATAACACAAAGACAAAGACATGGAGAGACATTCCACGCTCATTGACTGGAAGAAGAAATTCTGCTAAAATGTCTACGCACCCAAAGTAATCTACAGATTGAATGCAATCCCTATCCAACTAGCAACAGCATTTTTTATGGAGCTAGAACAAACAATCCTAAAATGTGGAACCACAAAAGACACCGAATGGCCAAAGCAATCTTGAAAATGAAAAGCAAAGCTGCAGCTACTGTGATTCCAGATTTCAAGTTAAATAACAAAGCTGCAGTGATCAGAACAGTATGGTACTGGCACAAAAACAGACACACAGATCAACAGAACACAACAGAAAAACCCAGAATTATATGGCCCATTTATCTTCAACAAAGCGGGAAAGAATACCCAAGGGGGAAAAGACCATCTCTTCACAGATGGTGCTGGGAAAACTGGACAGCTACATGCAAAAGAATAACACTGGGCCAGTTTCTTACGGCAAACACCCCCACACACAAAATTCAAAATGGATTGAAGACCTAAATGTGAGACCTGCAATCATAAAAGTCCATGAAGAAAGTATAGGCAGTAATCTCTGTGACATCGGCCGTTAATAGCTCTTTCCAGATGTTTCCTGAGGCAAGGGAAACAAAAGCAAGAATGAACTACTGGGATTCCATCAAAATACAAAATTTCTTCACAGCCAGGGAAACAATCAACAAAACTAAAAGGCTGCTGGCTACCTACTGAATAGGAGAAGATATTTTTCAGATGATATGCAATAAAGGGTTATTATCCAAAATACATCAAGAACATACAAACTGAACACCCAAAAAAATGAATAATCCATGAAAAAAATGGTCAGAAGACATGAAGAGACATTTTTCCAAAGAAGACACACAAACGGCTAATAGACACATGAAAAGCTGCTTAAACATCCCTTAGCATCAGGGAAATGCAAATCAAAACCACAAGATATCACCTCACACCTGTCAGAATGGCTAAAATCAACAACGCAAGAAACAACGGGTGTTGGCAAGGATACGGAGAAAAGGGAACCGTCGTGCCCTGTCGGTGGCAACGCAGACTGGTGCAGCCACCGTGGAGAACAGTATGGAGGTTCCTCAAAAAGTTTAAAATGGAGCTACCCTACGTCCAGCAAATGCACTACTAGGTATTTATCCAAATTAAAAAAAAAAAAAAAATGAACTAAGTGGTACATGCGTCCTTATGTTTATCGCAGCATTATCAATAACAGCCAAATTATGGAAGCAGCCCAAATGTCTGTCGAATGACGAATGGATAAAGAAGGTGTGGTGTGTATACATATATTTACACACATATATATACATACACACCAGAGAATAGATACAATGGAGTATCAGCCATAAAACAGAATGAAACCTTGCCAGTTGCAACCACGTGGATAGAACCAGAGACACTAATGCTAAGAAACATGTCTGAGAACAAACACCATATGATTTCACTCACAGGGAAAATTTAACAAATGGAAACAAGCAAAAGGAAAGAAAGTGAACCAAGGAACGAACGCACTCTTCGCTACAGAGAACACACTGATGGTCGCCGGAGGGGAGGTGGGTGGGGGATGGGATAACAGGTGACTGGGGACGAAGGCGTGTGCTTGTGATGAGCGCGGGGTGACGTTTGGAGGTGCGGAATCGCTACCTTGAGCTCCTGAAACTAGTGTTACACTGTAGGTTAACTCGCTGGAATTAAAATACGAACTTTGATTAAGAAAAAAAACAAACACCTTGCAAACAACGCACTTCAGCAAGTTTTCAACCAATTTAAGAACCTAAAACTGCGCCCGCTCTGCCGCAGGGTCTGCGCCACAGCCCCCGCCCCGAGGGGGGTGGGAGTCCCGCTGGAGGGACGCAGTGAAAGCGATTTGCTGGACGCCGCGTGTCTGAAGGGGCTCACCCTGCCCCCGGCACCCTGCACCCCGCTCGAGAGGTACTCGGCTCAACACACAGCGGGCTGCCAGGCGTGGGCCCTTCCCGTCGCTGGCGGCTGGCTCTACCCCAGCGAAGGGCCTGCCCCGCACGACGGAGGCCCCGGCGGAAGACTCGGCACGTCCCTCGCCGCGGACCCGTCTGGACCCCCTCTGTGGCTTCGGCCCGGCTGCCCCTTGAGGGTCAGTACCCGGGCCCCCCACTCGTTTCCGCAGCCCGAGGCGCGTGACTTCCAGCTGCGGCCGACCCCCAGGTCACGCGCCCGGCTCGCAGCCCGGGTACCAGCCACCTCACCAACCTCCCTGCAGGGTGAATCCAAGCGGCTTCTAGTCTCCTGCCTTGGGCCCCGGCCAACCCGCACCGGCCGTGCCCCACCTGCCCAAGGTTCAGCCCGGGCTGCTCTCAAACCTGCCAGGCTCTGCTACAATGCCAAGTTCAAAAGTGGACAAACCTAAAATTTTCAGCGACGTACCTCCATTTGGCTTAAAGGAGTGAAGTAAGCCCTGGAAATGTTTTGATTTACACGGGAATTCCTTGACAAGGGATTCAGTGCCGTCAAGCCTCTCTTCTCCCTGAGGCCGCACCACCTTCCCCGGAGCAAGAGGAGGGAAATGTTCTGTATCTGCTCCCCCCGCCCCTCCTCCACGAGGTCCGCGTGGCTACTGAACACCTGAATGCAGTGGGTGCGCGTTAGAAACCGGATTGTTCATTTTACTGCATTTTCACTGCACGGTCACGTATGTGCTGTAGAAGTCTGCACGTGGCCAGCGGCCAGGGGACCGGGCAGCAGAATGCACGCGGCCACGCCCACTGTGGGGCAGGAGCTATGCCGCGGGCGTTCCCTGGGCTGTGGTGGGGCACGCACGGGTGTAGACACAGGCTCTGTAGAGGGATCAGTCCCTCTAGCGGACTCGAGTCACAGTTTAAAAACAACAACTCCCAGCCTCCCTGCTCCCCACCACGGACATGCCATGTTTGGAGACTGTGGTCCATGCGGTTTCAGAGAAGGAAGCTCCTTGGAACACGGTGGCAGCCTGAGAAGGAAGAAGTCGGGAGGACACGGTGGGGGCTAAGGACAGGCCTGGACTCGAATCCAGGGCCGGGAAGGGGAGTAGCTCTTCACGCACAGAGAACATTAGATGTCTTGCTGTTTTCCACCTGCTGGTCGGCTCCCCGCAGGGTCACCGGGACGCAGTGGTTTTTGCACCACACGCCATCTGGCCATCCTAACACCCCGGAGTCTGTGGAACACCGTGCCCCCCGACCTCCCCGATCTGGGCTGGCTGGTGAGGACTGGTTTCTGGGTTGGAAACGTTTCATTTCCACATCTCCACCCGAGGCACTGACGGACACAGTCAGAGTAAACAACACCAGGCTCCTGACCCTCCCGAGGACTCCGCTCCTGGAAGTGAATGCTAAGGCTGTAAGAAGGTGACTCTCCCGGGTGACCTGCTAGACAGGTCCTCCTCCAACGGCTGTTCAACCGCGCAAAAATCTATTACTGTCAACAACGTGGACGGCAGGAAAACTTCCAGCTTAACAGTGTCAACAGAATATTAAAAAGGCAGTCTTGTATGAATAGATTTTAAAAGGAACCACAGCTTCCAGAACCCCAAATGCCCAAAAGACGGACATATCATCTTGACAACCAAGTAACCACAGACTTCTTTTATTTAAAACTTTATTTCCTTGTATTTCTTTAAAACCTTTAAAAGAATCTTAGCAATAAAAAACCACAGTGGGGGCACCTGCAGCCCAGTCAGTTACGCATCTGACTTTGGCTCAGGTCATGATCTCAGTTCGTGGGTTCGAGCCCCACGTCGGCCTTGGGGCTGACAGCTCAGAGCCTGGAGCCTGCTTCGGATTCTGTGTCTCCCTCTGTCTCTGCCCCTCCCCCGCTTGTGCTCTGTCTCTCTCTGTCATAAAAAATTTTTAAAAAACACACAATGAAAAAAATCAGTGACATTCTGGCTATGAACGGCTCTGACCGGGGGCTTCTCTGGCTGCTGGGTAATCTGTGCGATTTCCTGACAATTACAGGATAGGCTCCCTAGCGAAGCCAGAATGGGTGAGATGACATTGTAACTACGATGTGTCCCGGCTCGCTTTACTCATGCTCACGGGAGTCACTCACAGGACGAACACCGCATTTCCAGCATGAATAAGCACTGAGCTACACTCCGTTTTTCTCAACACTTTCGAAGCAGCAGAAGGAGCACACGCACAAACCGAAAAACACACGAGACTGGTACTGCAACGGTCATCACACCCTTGCCTCACCAGTCCCAGAGACGAGCGCGCTCCCGGTGAAGACGGGCGCCAGCCGCGAAGCAAGCGTGTCTGCAGGGTACCGTCCCCTAGAGGACTCGCCGGGGTGGCCCGTTAGCCTTGCGGTTCATCAGCAAGACGATCAGGAGACGGCACATGCCAACTGCACTCACGGTGGTGTTAAAATAAAAATGCCAGAATGCCAGCTGAACACCATGTGGGGAGAAGTACAAACCGTCACGTAGCCCAGGGGCTGGAATCTGCTGGCCGTGTGTTTGCTCGAAGCAGAATTCATGAGGAACCCCACGAGCAATCCCAAGAAAGCATGGTGGGCATGGGACGGAGCTACGTTCTGTGGCTTCCTGTGTGGCTGACACCGCACCGTGAGGGGGTCAGGGGCCAGGGCAAGGCGAAGCGCGGTCTGGAACCTAACGGTCGGATCTCAAAGGCGCACAGACGGCCCCGGCACAGTGACAGGATCCCCCACGGACCCGCTCACCCGCACATGTCTTTCGGTCCCTTTCGGGGTCTGGTCTTCTCTCCCAAGTGAGAAGGGGCGAGGGGTCTACCCGGCCCTCATGTCCGGTACCCACAGACCAACCATGCTGCTGGTGGAAACCGGCGATTCCAGTGAAATGAAGGCTCTAGGAATTTCTGGGAAGGGGGTCGGATGTTTTTTCAGAGAGGAAGACTACACCCACGAGACCTATTTAAATCAGTACATCGAAGAATTCATCACACACCAAGCTTAAAATGTGAAGAATACAAGCCCACGGACACGGGTCAGGAGGTGCACTGTTCCGTTCTACTTTGACATTTTTAAATCGCTCTGCTCCCTCTGTGTCCGAGATGTGTCTGGGCCTTTCGGCAGGACTCCATTTCAACCTGCAAAAACCTATCTTCACGTCTGGTGACTCGGCACAAGTCCAGAACCCGCGATCTTGCTAGCAAACGGTGCGGCACGCGACCCGGCAGAAGCAAATACACGGTCAGCCTTCGAGTCCTTTCAACATGCCTGTTGCAGCTCAGGGAATTTTCTAGTCTCACCCACATCTGAGAAAGCAAAGTGATGGGGAAGAACCCTAAGTGGGGAAATCATCGAATCGGGCTTCAAGAATTGTGGCCATGGCGCCACCTAGGACTCTACGTCGTCTGTCATCCCCTTCGTCCACCAGTAACCTGACTTTCAGCTCGTCTGGATGATCAACCTCTTTCCTTCTGACCGCACAGAGGTCTGCGACTCCGTGTACCCAGCTCAGGGTTCTCTGGTAGAACCACCGAGTTTTCGTCATTATTGCTCTCAACCCAGCAACGCTCGGGCAGCGTGAGGCCAGGAGCGTCTGGCACATCACCTTCTCTTTCCGTTTAATCAGGGGAGTTAAGCAAGTTTGAAGGGTGGCCTCATGACGGCCTACGAGCACTACGGGGCTTAGCCAGTGTCGCAAATTCCTCAGAAGTGGGTTTTGACCCCCAAGTCCTTCCTCTTCCACGTGCCGCTTGGGCTGTGGCTGCTGCGCTTTGCTCCCGGGCCGTTCCTGCTCTAACAGCGTGAAGTCTCTCCGCTGCTCCAAGAGGAAAGACTTCCACAAACCCAGAGACAGGCAAGTTGCCGGGGGAGCGTACTGACATTCACTCCACTCGAGGGCTCAAGTCCCGTGTTCAGTAGGATGCAAACGATTCAGTTCAAAGGCAGCAGGGACCTTGAGCGCGAAAACGAAATCTCTTTAAGAATCCACTAACTAACAGCTACCCTACAACCCAGCAATTGCACTACTAGGCATTTATCCAAGGGATACAGGTGTGCTGTTTCAAAGAGACACATGCACCCCCATGTTTATGGCAGTACTATCGACAATAGCCAAAGTGTGGAAAGAGCCCAAATGTCCATCGACGGATGAATGGATAAAGAAGATGTGGTATATATCATACAATGGAGTATTACTCGGCAATCACAAAGAATGAGATCTTGCCGTTTGCAACTGCGTGGACGGAACTGGAGGGTATTATACCTAGTGAAATTAGTCAGAGAAAGAAAAATATCATAGGACTTCACTCCTATGAGGACTTTAAGAGGCAAAACAGATGAACATAAGGGAAGGGAAACAAAAATACTATAAAAACAGGGAGGAGGACAAAACAGAAGAGACTCATAAATATGGAGAAGAAACAGAGGGTTACGGGAGGGGTGGTGGGAGGGGGGATGGGCTAAATGGGGGAGGGGCACCAAGGAATCTCCTCCTGAAATCACTGTTGCACTAGATGCTAACTAACTTGCATGTAAATTAAAAAACAAATTATTAAAAAGAAAAAAAAAGAGTCCACTAACTAACTCCAACCCTCCAACCTGAGTAAGAGCCTCTTGCTAAGCCAGGGAACTTTTCACTGCTGTGTCTCTCCGGCCAATCCTGGAAGACGAACCGAGCTGCAAAACTCTCTCCCTTTACAAAGCGGAGAGCAGGTGGGCTGTGGGCACCGTGGGCGGCTTGGCCAATCTTTCCACCCACGCCTCATCACACACGCACCAAATCCCTCTTAAGTCAGATACACGAACTTTCCACTGATCTCACGGATGTGCTGCCTGACTCACGGATGGCCTCCGGACTCCTAGAACGCGACTGCCACACCAATGCGGTGACAGGAAGAGCAGTCACGTGAAAGCTTTGCTGCATCTTCCGTGGGGAGGCTGAGCAGGTATAGGAAGTCACTGAGGCTGCAGAGTTCACACGTTTGCGTGTACACGAGGCTGGGGGTGCTGCCTGTACCTTAAGGCACTAGGAAATCTATTAAGAAACCACA
This sequence comes from Panthera uncia, assembly GCF_023721935.1. Lineage (NCBI taxonomy): Eukaryota > Metazoa > Chordata > Mammalia > Carnivora > Felidae > Panthera > Panthera uncia. The sequence continues at coordinate 6,425,846 of NC_064818.1, forward strand.
ATATCAAGAGTAGGATGAGAAAACAGAATTAATTAAACTGCCCAAGATCAAACGCTCCAAACAAGTTTTTACGGTAGAACAGCTCACAGAGGCAGAAAGGCCCCCCGGCTGGTCCCAGCAGCGGGGTGGGGGTGGGGGGTGGGTACTGGGCGGGAGAGGGGGGCGGGTAACAGGGCTCTTGCTGTGCCCGCTCTGGAGCGTTTCTGCCCTCGGGGCATGCCACGGGCCTTCCCCACAGGCCACAGTTCACACTTCCTAAGACTGCAGCCTCCTGAATCCTGACCAGGACCCCTTTTCTGTTTCTTGTCTTTTTGCTATTAGAAATCCAATTTCTCTTATTCATCCTCTTTCCAAGTCTCACATGTCAGCAAGCCTCGGTTAATCCCACCACCAAAACCAATCAATAAATAAAAGTTAATTAAAACAAAACAAAACAAAACAATGGCTTACTACTGTGCCTACGAACCAGACTGCAAGATTTATGTACATGGCCTCGTTTATTCCTGCGACTCTCATGAGACAGGGACTGGGTTTTCACAGATAAAGAAACTTGCCCCAAATCACACAGCGGGTTAATTCAGTACGGCCGAGATGCAAACACAGGCTTATCTAACTCCTGAACCCCTGTAAAGTACTCCTCCGGGGAATGGAGCAAATGAGATCTTGCTGGGCTGCTAACAAAGTGTAGACGCTGTATACGTCTGCACATTCCAGAACGCATGAACTCTCCCAGGCCCTTTCCTAAACAGACCCTTAACGCTCCCTCTGACAGAGCTAGAGCAAAGATCAGGATTCAAATTTCAGAAACACGTACTGAAGAGTGAACAAGCAGGGGCTTTCAACCTCAGCACTGATGACATGCGGACTGGACCTTTCATTCCTGGGCAAGGGGCTCCTCCCACGCAGGCAGCCGCTAGCGTCCCGGGCTTCTGCGCACTGAACGTGAACAGCACACTCCTCCCCACCAGCCCGGGAAACCACTGCGTTCAGCTGAGTGCCTCAGATCGCATCACTGTTCGTTAGATCATACTGATACCAAGAAAGAGTGCTTCTAACTTCCAGTTTCATGGAGATTTCTAGGACACCAGACGACAGCTCCTTAAGAGAAAGCACCCGCTGGACTGGATAGAACATACACAACGGAGAACGTGACCCCCTGTGTTTCACTTTACAGGACGCAACGACCATCTTTCAGCCTCTGCGCGAAGGTACGCGTCCCCAGCGTCTTCAACCTCTGTTCAAAGTTTCCAGACCCGTGGCCAAACCGGATTACCCCATTCTGGGCACACACTGAAACACAGAGCGAGAAACGTACACAGCCTTGCCCAAGGTGGTAAAGGCAGGATCAACAGAGGACTAGCATCTCACACATACAATTTACCATCAGGCTTGGTTTTTAAGCACTTCACGTGGATTATCTAATTTAATCCTTGGACATCTTTGACGACCATATAAAGTAGGTATTACTGACCGCGTTTTATGAATGAAGAGACAGAGGCCCAGAACAGTCAAGTAACTTGCCCGAGGTCAAGCCAGAGTCCCTGCTCTGTTTTTTGTTTGTTAAGTTTGTCCACTCATTTTGAGAGGGAGAGAGAGAAAGAAAGAGGGAGGGAGGGAGGGAGGGAGGGAGGGGCAGAGAGAAAGGGAGAGAAAATTCCAAGCAGGATCCATGTGGTCAGCGCAGAGCCCAACTCGGGCTCGAGCCCATGAACTCTGAGATCGTGACCTGAGCCAAAACCAAGTCGGACGCTCAACAGACTGAGCCCCCCAGGCACCCCCTGAGTCCCCGTTCTTTACCACCATCTCCAGTGCTCCAGAGAACTCAGGGACCGTCGCCTCCTTGGTTCTAAATACTCCATCTCCGCCAGTGCGTGAGGTCTTTCCTCCAACTGTTATCAAGGGCCCCACACCGCTGGCACCTTGCGCGAGGCTGACGTCACCCTCCCGACCATCCCCCTTTGGGACAAGACACAAACCCACTTGTCCCACCTACATCTGTCCCACCTTGAGCAAAGAACACAGAGCACTTTTGTTAACTGTCTGGCTGAGGCCGACCTGTCATCGCCTACGGCAATGCTGACATACCTGTCCGGTCACCACCAAAAAGGAAATGAGGTCAGACGGAAAGGAGTGACGCTGGATACCGAACGTCGCCACTCTTTCTAAATCGATCCCTACCCGTCTTTTCAAGACTGTCATTTATAGTTCTGCTAGATGATGCCAACGTAAGCCCTGAGGGTCAAGTTTCCAGAACTGACCATCCCCCCCACCCCCAGTTTTGAAAGCCAAGCTGCCCGGCACACTTCCTCCCCTCCATGATTTTTGCAAGATAACCCCCCAGGGGTGTTATCACACCGGCATGTGCTTTCAACATCCTCCAGAACTCAAGTCACTTAGTGCGGCGAGGATTTAGACAGGTTTCGGGAGGAGGCCACGGCATCGTCATCTTGCCGCGGAAGGCAGGTGGGCGTTCTGTGTCAACAGACAGTGACGACGACAAGGTGGGGGTACGACGACAAGGTGGGGGTGTGAGTGGTACCCGGTTCTGGCGTAGATACTGCAGCTCACGGCCTCATTCTCTTTCATCGGGACATCCCAAGAGATGACCCAGCAGATGGACCCTCCTGCTGTCGGCCGCCCCTGGTGAGACACACGGAGACTTCGTCACCTTCGCCTGACAAGAAAAGTCGTAGCGCGCGGAGCGTGACCTTCGAGACCTCACCGTTCCTAACAGACGGGTGCGACGCTAACCTGTGTGCTGAAAACAAGTTTGAAAACGTGTCACATCACGGAGAAACTGCTGCGGGTGCACGCTCACACGCAGAGAATGCCACCGCTGGACGTCCACGGACCAGGCGGCTTGGTTCGACAAGGACAGAACTCCTGAGCTGCCCTTGCCCTTGGGTGAATGAGGAGCAGGAAGAATCTGCAAGTCCACAATGAAAAGGGCTTCAAAGAAAAAAAAAAAACCCAGTAGAAAGCCACCCTAAATCAGTAACTATGAGGCGGTCACATGCGCTAACAGGTTCATCGAGAACAGGGCTTTGCTTAGTTAATATTTGAAGACCATGGGCTCCCAGAGTAAATGCGTTATTCCTTGAACTTCGGCATTTTGGCACGGGGGCAACAAGGAACGTTTAAAATCACACACACACACACACACACACACACACACACACACACACCTGCTCTGAATGAAGAAACTGCTGTGGATTATTTCACATGGAAAAATTACCTCTATGTGAGGCACAACGGGCAACCACATGGAAAAATGACCAAATCTTAAACGCCACCTTCGAGTGTAAACCCAGCTCACCGGCTGTGAAATCTGGAGATGATGTAACCTTGCCAAAGCTGCTTCTTCAACTATAAAACAAACAATACCTCTATCCCTCGGCAATAATGTAAACGTTAAATGAGGTATGGGCGTAAAGCATCTCACTGCCTGATAATAGCAGGTCCTTAAATGCCCGGCCCGGTCACAACTATTAGGCAAAGCTCAAATCAAAATCGAATTTAAGGGCGCCTGGATGGCTCAGTCAGTTAAGTGTCCAACTCTTTTTTTTTTTTTTTTGATGTTTATTTACTTTTGAGACAGACACAGAGCACGAACCGGGGAGGGTCAGAGGGAGGGAGACACAGAATCCAAAGCAGGCTCCAGGCTCCGAGCTGTCAGCACAGAGCCCGACGTGGGGCTCAAACCCACGGACTGTGACATCATGACCTGAGCCAAAGTCGGATGCTTAACCGACTGAGCCACCCAGGTGCCCCTAAGTGTCCAACTCTTGATCTCAGGGTTCCTGACTTCAAGCCCTGAGTGGGGCTTCTCTCTCTCTCTGCCCCTTCCCCACATTCTCACTCTCTCTCTCTCTCTCAAAATAAATAAACTTGAAAAAGGAAACTTAAAAAAAAATCTAAGTTTATTTCATCCCTTTAGATTTTAGACACCAGAGAGATTTACCAAAGTATTTTCCCCTTGTCACCATGGGGGGGGGGGGGGTTTCCAACTACCCCAGGGCCCTTCACGCCATTTCTTTCCATATCACAGGCTGGTCCTCAAAAGAACCAGGATTCCGTGTTGTCACATCTCACACAGAGACACTTGATGAGTTAAAGTCAGAGCGACAGAGCAACAAGCCTGTGAGCTTGGACACAGCGCTACCGGGAGGTCAAGGTGTAACTAATTAAAAATTCCATCCAATTAATTTAATTACTACAAGTGGATTTCTTTCTAGAGAGGTTTCCTTCCCAGAGCTACGAAGTCAGCTGCAAAGAGCCGTTCTGCCACAGGGCCTGTCGGCTTGCAGTCGTCTCTGTCTCCGTGAATGAAGGAGAAGGGCACCACTCACAGCTTCGCCATTCACGTTCGCAACTTCGTGGTTCAGTTTACAACCTTCCCGCCACCCGCTCCGCTACCAGGACGCCCTCGGCCCGCCTTGCCCGGATGGTCCGTGTTTCTGACGGCGACACACGTCTGTGGCACTGTGTGCGTCCTCAGCCAACCAGAATAATCACGAGATTCGGCTTCTCCTGTCCCGGACACCTCCCCACCCCCTCGCAAAAACATACTTCACGTACAGCACACAAACAAATCTCGGTGCACTACCGGACTCGTATTCGACACAGGAAGATTTTTAAGGAAGTTCCACGATTTTATTTCTACGTACAGTTTCAAGGGAGAAGGCAACAGGGTAGAGAGGGGACTGGACGGAGACCTCAGGTCTCCGGGCTGTCACTTCGGTGTGACTTGGCCGCCGCGCAGAGCAAGCACCCACGGGGCCGGGGGCGCCAGGCCGGGCATTCTGCGGGGACTCCTGCCCACCGGTCACGCGAGCACTTGCTGGCCACAACGCTTAGGGCGCGTGGCGGTGGAGTAAACACGCGGAGCACGTGCCGCCCCTGGCCCCGGCTCCCCGCCAGCACGGGAGCTCGCCGGGGACGCTCGGCAGGCACGGGCGCTAGACCTTGAGGGGGGACTCCCCCAAACCCAGGAACCTGGCCGTCCGCGCAAGCCCGCCCGCCCGAAAGGCTGCCCCGGGGACGCGCGACGCCCCCAAGCGGAGCCGGGCCCCGCGCACGTGCGGCGCGTCCGCGCGCGCCGCCTCCCGCACCCGGGCCCTCCCGCACCCGGGCCCGCCGTCTCC
>NC_064818.1:6431389-6523559 GCF_023721935.1 Panthera uncia
ATCCCAGATCCCATGCTCATTACATCCATTAGTGACGCGTTTCTAACTTCAGCCTCTAACAACTTCAAGGAAATGGTGGATGGCTCTTCAGAAACTCTTTCCAAACAAGAATTAATCTTGTTCTGAAATACTTGAGCAGTGGATGTACGCTGATTTCCACTCCTTCAGGGAAAAGTTCTCGAGTTAGGCGGTGATTCTGGATGTAATGAGCATGGGATCTGGGATCACGGCAGGTTCAGACCTGACCTCTGACACGAATGACCTTGGGCAGGTTAATTATCTGCAGAGAAGGGGGACCAAATACCCGCCTGACACGGCTTGTGGGACAGCTCGTATGTCATAATACATGGACAGCGTTTTTGGCACAGTGCTGGACATAACAGCAGGCACTCAACGGTGCTGTCTTGTCCCTCTAAGCTCTGAGTCAGAATCACCAAAACTATGGACCAAGTAGCCTTTAAAAAAAAAGTCTTTTCAATGTTAAAATATCCAAATAATTTTAGAGCTGAAATAGTACTCTGGTGTTATATGGTCTGAGTCCCTTATTTGAGTGATTTAAAAAAAAAAAAAGAGGAGTGCCTGGGTGGCTCAGTCTCCGCTCAGGTCATGATCTCAGGGTTTGGTTGGTGGGATGGAGTCCCAGGTGGGGCTGATTGGAGCCTGCTTGGGATTCTTTCTCTCTCTCTCTCTCTCTCTCTCTCTGCCCCTCCCCTGCTCCCCTGCTCACACGTGTTTTCTCTCTCTCTCTCTCTCCCTCCCTCCCTCCCTCTCAAAATAAACATTTTTTTTAATTAAAGAAACTTTTGATTTAGGATCCTTGGATTTGGTGTTATACAATAGGAGCTTTACTACCCAAAAAAAAAAAAAAAAAAAAAAAGGGGGCTTAAAATGGAAATGATTTCATTGACGCCACAGTAAATCAACTGTTAAAAAAGTAAGAATGATTTTCAAATACTCATTCCATCTGGGTTACTGTGCCCTAAACATAACTCTGGAGTAAAAATACTTAAAGGAAACTTTAGGTAACTGGGAATTGGCAAATCACAGAAGCCTCCAGAACCACCAGGTTCTGTGGACCAGTAAAGAAAGGAGTCGATGGTTAGTGGGAGTAGAGAGTTTTAGCAGAGTAAGAATTTTTTTTTAGGTTACAAAGTAAATCTTCTTGGCTTTGGAGAAGATCTCCTAAGTTTAACTTATATATATTTGTTCAGAACCAGTCATTCTATAGGCCAAAATTTCTTCAAAATACTCATCAGCAAAGATGAGATCTAGAGTGAGATCAAAGGCCCTTTCTAAACTGGGATTTTCTGCAAACCAGCATGTAAGAGTGAAAGAACAGGGCACCAGGAACCCAGAGCTGCAGCTCTAATCCCAGCTCTGCCCATGAGTGACCAGGAAGCCAGCCCTAAGCAAACTGCTTCATCATCTCTCTTAAGGTCTCTAAGAATTCCTCCACCTGACAGACCAACGTTATGGTCAAAAAGGGCAGGTGCAAGGTAAGCCTATGACCTCACACTGATGCTTAGTAACAGGCATACATTCGCCCAGTCTAGATGATGAAGCTGAAAATCTCTGTTGACTCTCACATAAAAGTAATCTTATCATCCTGGATGCTTTAAGTTAAATTCTGGAGTCATCTGAGCCCTGCCCCTTTCCAGAGAATTCAGTATCAACAGGTATGATGAGGGCCTCCTATGTGGGCTTCACGTATCTGTACCGTTTTCCCCCATTCCCAGCTCATGCACTCATCCCCCTATGCCAGGTCACCAAGGCTGGGTGTCCCTTGAATGCTGTTCTTCCAGCGGCCAGGTCCCTCCCTCTGTGCTCCTAATGCATCATCGCCAGCACCTGATAAATGTGAAAGTCCAGCATGCCACCATGTCATAAACCTCCCCTCTCTCTACCAATTAAACAACCTGGTTTTATAGCAGAGATCAAAAGGAAAATATTTGCTTTAGAGGCTACTTTCCTCAAACAGTCACGCAAATTAATATGTATTTTTAAGCACAGTGATTTTCTGTTTACAAAACTATTATAACCAGTTATACTGGCCAAACTGATAATATGTTGGCTGTTACACCATGAATAGCTCTTTTATATCAGAAGGATACACACACACACACACACACACACACACACAACCTACAGGTAAGCAAGCAACTCCATAAACAACACCTACAGTCTCGAAAATGCAATTGTCCGTGTGTGTAGACATACACAGATACAGTACATGAAAGATACAGTACATGAAAGAGGAAGGGAAGGTAGCCGTACAGGAAAGAGAGAGACAATTAAGTTTGCTTCTGTTGCCTAGGATCCAGTCAAACTTAAAATTCATAGCCTGGGTGCTCTGTCTAGGAAGCAAAGCTTAAAAATATGTTCACCTGCAACCATAACTCAAGGCACTTACAAGACGGTTACAGTGACCTTTATGCTTGGGGAATGAGGACACAGTTGCCAATGCTGTTGGAATGTTCTCACCGTAGAAAAAGGATAACTGTTTCTAGGAGGTCTTTTTTGCCTAAAATTATTATGCAAAGTACAGACTATCATTGCACAGTTCAAAAAAAGTGACCATGAGCCCACGGGGCCCAGGCCACGGCGTCAGTCGTTCCAAAGCTGGCCTCCAACTGTCTAACAGCCATCTTCCGCCTTGAAAACCCTCAGTCAAATAACCCAACTGGTCTCCTTGTTCCCTCGAAGCAGCAGGCACAGTACATACAGGCTCCGGGGCTGACGACCTTCAACTCGCCCTTCATACTAGTTGTCACCTTCTAGACACTTCCATTTCCTGGAACCCTCCTCACGGGCTCAAGCCTTAGACAACTCTCCTTTACTCCAAATGCCTACCGACCTTATTCTTTATAACTCCATCCCGAGATGGACTTCCAGAACTGTGGCATCCTCCTTCTTCCTGAGACCCCTGACCTTTCTCTCCCCCCAGATGACAAAAGTCCATCGGAGGAAGAGATCGTGTTTCAAAGGCCAGGACGTAACAGATTCTGAAGAAACAGCTGTCATTGAGATACATGGTGTTTCAGTTCTACAACGGCCGCAAAGGAGAAAGGAAAACATTCCTTCTGACCGCTGCCGCCTCGAGAGTAAGCAACCACTAATGGCTGTTCAGACCAGTTGGCAAGCAGACCTCAAGTGGCAGGCGCGTTTCTCTGCTCTTTATGACGTGCCCCAACGATACAGAGCGCCACTGCCGAGAGAGAGCGAACCGGATGCTTCCTAAAGGGGAGTACAGTTTACAAAAGAGTGTCATCACATAAAGTCTCAGTTCCTCCAGCACTGGCCCACTGAAGGAAACAGAGGCACTAAGTCATTTCACCTTCCGTTGCTGGAAAGGAACACACGTACACACATCTGCCAATCTTGCCAGAGTGCCAACTGCTCCTTAAAGACAAACGTCTCTCGCAATGTACACGGTGCAGCCACGAGCCTCCACTGGGTCACCTGCAGGTGCTCGCAACTGTAAGTGGTAGCAAAGGGCAGTGCTTCGAGGCAACTCCCAACTACTAGAACCATCACGCGAATTTCTGTGTTTATTTGGTTTAAAATCTACACGTCATAAGATGCGTGCATTAGAGCAAACTCCGGTCAAGAGTCATTAATCCTCTTTCTCTCTTTTTTACAAAGTTTTTATTTTAATCATCGGGTATTCATCACAAGTGCACTCCTTAATCCCCATCGCCTTTTTCATCCATCTCCCCCCACCTCCCTTCTGGTGATCATCAGTGTGTTCTAAGAGTCATTCGCGCTCGCTCTCTCTCTCTCTCTCTCTCTCTCTCTCACACACACACACACACACACACACACACACACACACACAGTCACTAGCACCCTTTGATTTTGCTAATACATTTCTGCTTGTATGAACTGGGAATCAACACCACCATTGTTCTCAAAAAGATATGTCCTCAATCAGCTGTCCTACTATGTAATTATATTTATTGTAATTGCCATGACAAAGACACAACTTCTTCAGCATTCCAAGTCTAAACAACCCCATAAGTTAGTCAGCATTCTTTAACTTGCAGGTAACAGAAATGGCACGTGGAGCATCATGGGTAAGAGCGAGGTGCTTTGCGTGGACTCTAAGCAGCCCAGCAACAGGAAAGCCACAGGGCAGCTGGGCTTGAGGACGTAGGCGAAATGGCCCCAGCAGGGCAAAATGGCATCTCTGCTCCTACAGGTCGGTTCCATTCCCCCTTCCTGAAACCTGCCTTCTTCCACTTACCTCCCAGCTCTGCCCCTAAGAGGGATTATCCCATAGTTGGAATTTTTAAGATTCTCAGGAAAAACACACCCACCCAGCGGTCAAGGTCCCAATTTCGGCCTGTCTACGCTGGAACTACATCGTTGGCTCAGCAGGAAGAGTTGTAAGTTCTCCAGAAGGTGAGTTTCCTTCTCAGGAGTAGAAAGGAGGGCTCATCTGTCTGCCCAAAAAAACACCACCACCTGTCAAGACATTCCATTTTATGTCTGAGCAAGAGGTTATCTAAACAGTCAGTCCTCAACCTGGTAATAAATTACATTCTAAAAGTTCACTTCTAAGGTCTGGAGTCAATGAACCCTTAGGTGGTACCTGAAATGCATTTCACTAGAGATAAAATGTAGACATTGGCTTCTCTGGCCAGTCTTTAAAAGCCTATTTAACTTATGATGGATCCAAGTACAGTGTTAATAATATTTCTGATACTGTACTCAAACCGCATTCTTCACGCTGTTCCTACAGGAAAATGTACTTGAAATTCCACCTGGAACAAGAACAATACGCTCAATTTAATTCATTTGCTGAGCATCCAGTCATGACAGTGGCTCCTACCGTACAGATGTTACTTCCCATTTAAAGTGCACACAACACAGCAAGGCAGGTGTTAACAGCCGTACTGAGCCCACAAGGAAACTGGGCGTCAAGAAGGTTTTGATGCCCAAGGTCAATGGCTAAGATGAGTCAGAGCCGGCTTCAAAGCCATGTATGTTTGACCCCCAAGCTGGGGCTGTCATGTCTGATCTCCATAGCTGACAAACAGGCGTGGGCTTACAGTTGAGGAGACGGAGAGCTAACGTTTCAGACTCTGTAAATATTTAGATTCTCCTGCAAAAAAACGAAGGGACTAGTGGCCAGTCCCTTTCGATAACCAGACATTAACTTTCTATATCCTTCCCAACAGAGGATACTTCTCTGTGTTAGAACAAAAGAAAATATTTCCCTGGGTGAGCCCTCAACTATACTGATTCTTGTATTTACATGAAGATCATCGGGAAATCAAAGGTCAATAAATAGTGTCTTCAAAACAAAATTATTTTGCTCTGTTGAAAACAGAGGGCACTCTCTATTAAAATGCCCATCTAAGATGTTTTACAAGAAAATTAAAGTTGTTAAAATAACTAACGTCACAGTTATGCCAATATAAACGCAATGGGTGCATTTAACAACATGAACTGTGTTCTACGTTTGAAAAAAGTTTTTGGTTAGATAGTATCTAATACATACAAGAAAATACATTCAACATTATTTGTCAGGAAAAATGATATTAAAGTCAACAATCATGAACCTACCACCCAAACTTAAAAGCACACCATTACCAATAAATCACAGCAGTTCCCTGAGTGTTCCTTCTGTCCGACTTGATGACCTTTTCTTTCTGCGTATATTGGACAAAAGAAGTTTGAAAGCCGTTGGTCCAAGATGGGACTTGAATAATAAATTAACCATGTGCCTTATGAAGTCAAAGTGGAGACGTGGTCAGAAGTAACAAGACAGAAAGTAGCTGAATTCAATCAGAGAGGAAGGGAGTGGCCAAATCATGCACTGTCTTAGCCCGGAAACTACTGGTTGGACAGACCTGTAGGAACTTTCGGTTTCTCTCCACGGTCCGAAGCCACACCTAGTCGCTAGGAACGTGAAGTCAGGTCAGATCTCCTGAACACCTGTCAGACTGTCAGACACGGGGTCTGAAATAAGACAGTTCAACTCCGAATTGTCCCGAACGGAGGTAAGGTATTTACGAAGTCCACGCAGAGCCTTAACACGTCACGGAAAAAAGAACCAGTAACTTCAAGGGGAGAAAAAAATCAACAAAAACAGTCAATAATTTACTGAGAGTTTAATTTTGTTGTAATAAATTAATTAAATGTTAAGCAATTTATACGACAAGGAAAAATTTAAGATAATGTCCTGTGTGATGTTAAGCCGCTTGCAACGGGCGTCAAAAGAAAGGACACAGGCACTAATCTAGTGGATGAGCTGGTACAAATGGTTTCAGCACAAATGCAAGTGGGGGGTAAGGAAATCTAGCATTCGGCACAAACTACACAGTGCAGTAAACACGGGTTGAGGAGGAGGAGAGAAGGGGGAAGATGAGCTTAGGTGGCGGAGAGCAAAGCCACTCCAAGGGTGTCATGAGGATGGCAACAGAGCGGGTTCACCTCCGAGCACGGCCCGCCAGTGACCACGTGACACTGTCTCTAGGACCCAGCCGCCTGCCTTGTTTTACCACTTCCGGATGCGTGGCGCCCCGCTCGAAGATTCCTGAGGCTGGGGGCCGGGACTGGACGTCCAGCCCTTGACCCGGGATATGTCCCACAAGTGTCTGAAGAAGGAAATTTGGGGCAAGTGGGGCCGCACCAAATACCTAGTTAAATGCCTTACTGAAGGGGTAACGTGTGATGAAGGTTCACCTCGACAGCGCAGGGGACAGACTGCAACACGACAGCGGGAACGCATCGGTTCGGGCTAAATTACGCTGCGGCATCACAGAGCGCCAATGACAGAGAAAGGTCTTCTAATTTCTGGCTCCTGTTTGGTTCCTTGGAACTGAGCTGTGGCTACCCATGTGCTCCTCCCCGGGACGGAGGGAGAAGGAGCACCCCTCCCTGGGACGTGCGGGCCTCGTGGCGGGGACAGGAGCGACGCGGCAGGCCTCCTCTGCTGCTGGGAAATGGCATGTGTCGTCACTAAAATAAGTCCTCCGGCCAAGATGGCCACGGGGTCAACCCCCCCTGGGGTGGGAAAGCGGAACCCTCCTCCCTCCCCCCTCCCAAAGGGAAGGAAGGCGGCCGGAAAGCTCTGGCAATAGCAGTAACACAATCTCCCAGGAAGGGAAGGGAAAATGGATCAGGAAGTGCTTTCTTCCCATCGGTGACGACGAAAGAAGCTGTCCCTCCATGTCACCTGTCAGGGATCGTCTTACTAGGGCCTCACGACCCTCTCGCCCCAAGCCCTCAGCTCCAACATCAAGTCCGGGGACAACCCCCCCAAGCCAGCCTCCGAGGCCTCTGTTTTACCTGCAAAATGGGGGGAATCCTGCACTCTCCCTGAGAAGGGGTTTGAGACGTGCTTCAGTAAAACCGTGCATTTAAAACGCAAGCAGGGGCACCGGAGTGCTCAGTCGATTAAGTGTCTGACTCGTGGTTTCGGCTCAGGTCATGATCTTGCGGTTTCGTGGGTTTGAGCCCCACGCCAGGGTTTTGCGCTGGCGACAAGGAGCCCCCTTGGGATTCTCTCCCCCTCTCTGCCCCTCCCCCACGTGCACTCTCTCTCTCAAAATAAATACATGAACTTAAAAAAACAAGTAAAACACACAAGCGCATAAAAGCACCTAGTAAATATAAGATAGTATTATTATTAAATTATGATACTTCTCTCCTAATCTGTATCTTTCCCAAAGCATCTTTAAATTTTACTCAGTTTGTTAAAAAGTGTATAAAGCACACATATTAATGATGTTTCCTTTGCTTTTCAAACCTGCCGGCTCCTCTGCTCTCAGTTTTTTCTACACGCACGCGCGCGCACACACACACACACACACACACACAAAAACACACTCACACACACAAACATATACACAAACACACACACACTCACACACACAAACACACAAACATACACACAAAAACACACACACACAAACATATACACAAACACACACACACACACTCACACACACTCTCACGCACACACATACACATACACATACAATCTCTTCCCAATCTCCATTACTTGTTCACTCCCCGACTGGCCGGTTGCTTAAGGCTCTCCAGAAGTTTTGCAAAGAAGAACTATTAATTATCTATCATCTATAACTAATATCTAATTACCCGTTATCCATAACAATTAACTAGTTAATTCTTCCCACAATAAGGGAAATTAAGGAAAACTGAAGACACTCAGAATGTTCATTGGAAGTAGGAGCTAGATTCCAATATGGCTCCCAACAGACAAGAGGAAAGGACAAGGGTGCGACCTGGAAGGCCCCGTCTCTCTCAACATGCGGATCCACTTGCCTTGCCCCAGAATGACACCTTCCTCCCCCACCTCTGCCTCACACTGCTCCTTCCAGCTACAGCGCTAAGCACTGCCCAACTCTGTTCCAAGCTCCTGCGCGTGTAACTGGGCAAGTGCACCACAACGCATGCTCAAAGAGGTCCGTCACAGCCGGCTTTACCAGAGTGGAAAGTTGAGCACGACCAAAATGCCCACCACTGGGGGACTGGGTATACACGTCACAGACCACACAACACGTGAAGTGCCGTATGACAACAACAAACACGACTTAAGTGTGTGTTTATTAACGGCGGCATGCTTTCAGTACACTGTCAATCAACTCAGGTGTTAAAACGATATTTAAAACAAATAATCTGTTTTAGGAAGGAAAAAAGGATGAATCTAATCCAGGCTCAGAAGGAGTATGGCAGAATACCGAAACAAAACAAAACAAAGCAAAAAAACAATGGTACTGATGGTGTCTCTAGGCAGTGATGATATCGATGAATTTTTCCAGTCTGAATAATATTCACATTTTAAAAGTTCTTTCCAATTAGCACTGGTTAACTTTTTAGAATTTTTAAAATAGGTATTTTAACTAAAAGGCATTACTCACGGGGTGTCTGGGTGGCTCAGTCCGTTAGGCGTTGTGGACTCTTGATTTGGGCTCAGGTCATGATCTCACAGTTCGTGAGTTCGAGCCCCATGTTGGCCTCTGCACTGACGATGTAGAGCCTGCTTCGGATTCTCTCTCCCACTCTCTCTCTGCCCCCTGTCCCCAGTGCATGCACATGCGATCTCTCTCTCTCTCTCTCTCTCAAAAGTAAATAAACTTAAGAAAACCAGAAAAAGGCATTACTCACAAAACACCCACTTCAGATATCATCTGCTCCTAAAACTCTCCCTGGCCTCATCACTCCTGCCACACAGGTAATTTCTCTCTCCTGTTGAGTTTCCAGAGTAGTTAATATACCTCTAATGACACTGACTGCATTTGTTTTGAAATCACAGCTTTCTATGTTTGCACTTGATCGGTTTTGACGTGGAATGAGCCGTCTTATTTGTACTGGAATCTACCCCCATAACCCACAAGTCCTAAGTACCGAGCAAATTTCTGAGTGTGGTGACTGGACATCACGCAAGGCTGTACCATTTACACATCTGAAGACCACACACCTAACAGCTCTCTCATCAAACACTCATCTACACTGGGGATGTCCAGAAATAGCATCAGGTCCATTCTGAGAGAAGAAATGATAAATCAGAATATTTTCTGCATGGTGAGGTTTCTCTGTTGGTCATTTTTCCCATGTCTGCTTTCACAGCCACCAAAGACACCCTTATTCAACTTGAGACATGGGTCAATATTTCCTTTTTTAAAACAATTTTAATGTTTATTTATTTACTTTTGAGAGAGAGAGAGAGAGAGAGAGAGAGAGCGAGCACAAATTGGGGGGGGGGGGGCGGGCGGGGGAAGGACAGAGAGAGAATCTGAAGCAGGCTCCAGGCTCTGAGCTGTCAGCATACAGCCCAACGTGGGGCTCGAACTCATGAACTGTGAGATCAAGACCTGAGCCCAAGTCAGACGCTTAACCGGCTGAGCCACTCGGGTGCCCCATGACGTGGGTTAATATTTCTTATCCAGAGGCAAAGGTCTCCAGTTTCTATCCATCAGTTTCTGCTTGAAATGGACAAGAATTACTTTAGCAATAATCCAAGCCCGTCCTTGACTCAGTAGGAACTATAAATATCTATTGTTTTAGGAGGAAATAAGAGAACTAAGTGTTTTAAGATTACGTAAATCTGTTTCAGGGAACCGACAGAAACGAATGTTTTGAAATATGCAAGGCATTTTTTTTTTTAAGGTTCAACGAAGAATGTGTTTTGAGAGCTAGGTGGGTGAGATTTAAAAAAAACAACCACCGCAATCTTAGCTGTTCCTTAGCAATCTCAGGCTCCAACTGTTTCCTTCTCAAGGGCGAGCTAGAACACTAAACAAACTGCTTCTGGAAGAAACTCTGAGCAATCTGGTCCAGTTTCCGTTCGGCCCTCCATTCTCCTCCCCAAGATTTTCATCAAGCCTGTGGGAACCTGAAACCGCCCAGATACCGTCTCGTTTTGTTTCTCTCCCTCTGGAGACAACTCACTTTCATTAAAGCTTCCTTTCTGAACCAAAGCAAACCTACGTGCCACCGTGAGTGAGGAGGACCCCCGCCTGCTCGTCCCCGATGAGAGGCGGACTCAGGGGAGCACAGCAAAGGGACAGAAGAGACTCGAGACTGACTCAACCACAAGCACGGTCACCGCGCAGCCAGAAGAGACGAGGGGTCCCGCGCCAGTTACGAAGCCGAGGCCGCGCCCGGAGGACTCCAGTCACACGCCTAAGAACAGAGGTGGACGTTCGAAACCCGTCTCAGGACTGGTCTTCAACCCCAGAAGGCATGGGCGCAGGACGGCCTTGAGGTTCCAAAGCAAACTGTGCTTTTATCCACCAAATCAAACTCTTACCACCGGAGCTGAGACAGGCACCTGAAGAACTGTGGCTGAAACACAGCTTCACAGGAAACGTGCTGCCCGTGGTGCTGTTCACACCGGTCCGCCGAGGGCAGACGGTCACGCTCTCGGGGTTTTTGGCAAGCCCGTGGGGAAACACAGCCATCGCTAGAACTCGGATTGTACAAACATACAACTCAAATAAACGAGACTACAGGCAGAGGCAACAAGTGGTCAGAACTCGTCACGGGGGGCTACGCTCAGGGTGTTCTGGGCACTGTGGTACGTGGCCGGTAGCAAAGTGCGGGCTGGGGTGTTCCTGCCCAGCCACACTTCCTGGTCCTCCCACACGTGGGGGAGTATTTACGCCACAGAAATCTCCCTCTCCTCCCGTCCTCCCTCCCGGCTGGGCCAAGTCCTAACATCTCCCCGCATGTCGATTATCGATACGTCCAGTACTAACCCACGGCTGCCCGACAGGAGCAGGAAGCTGAGCTGGCCAACTGGACTCACAATATGGGCTTATCATCTGGAAGCCGTGATACAAATATAAGGAACAAAAGCGATTCCGGCGGACCCGTGAACAGCCCTGGGTCAGGGATGCCAACTTCCCGCACAGTCAGAGCCCCGTGTACAACTTTTGACTCTCCAGAAACGTTAACCACTGGCAGCCCACTGCTGACTGAAGCTTTACTGGTAACACACTCAATTAACACACATCTTGTATGTTATGTGTACTATATACTGTATTTTTACAGCAAAGCAAGCTGGAGAAAATGTTATGGAGAAAATCCTAAGGAAGAGAAAATCCATTTATTCAAGTACTGTACTGTTAAAAAAAAAACAAAAAAACAAAAAAAAAAACTGTGGACAAGTGGACCCGGGTGATTCAAAGCCGTGTTGCTCAACGGTTAGCTGTACTTTTACGGTGGCCCTATAATGTCCTAGTCATAGCACAAAGTACTGCCCGCAGCCTTTTGCTTTATGAGCGGGATTATCAAATCCAACACACTGATGAGTCAACTGAGCTCGAGGGGCTGAGTAACCACTAAACGCACAACAGCAAGAGTCAGGCCTCCGACTGTGTGACTCAGAAATACACAACCTTTTCACTAGGCAACCCCGTGCACTGACATTATCATCATCATAACGAAACCAAAATCAACCACATTTAACTGTCAGATAACCAGCAACCATTAATGCCACAGATGTGTGTAAGAGGAGATGCACCGAGAGGGTGCAGACAAGGAGCTCTATTTTATTCACAGTTGCCAAGTTCAAGTTTCTTCATATTAACCTCCAAAACGTACCCACCAAAAGTTGGTAAGAAATGGGGCCCATGGAACCGAGGGGAACATGAATATCTGTATTTGAGAAGAGCTTATTGAGAAGAGGTTAATATAAAAGGAATCTTCCCTTAATCCCTTAAATACTTAGGCTCTATCTCCCCAACCGCTGTTCCCGACCTAAAATGACACACTTACCAGAAAGAATAATCGCTCAAATGTGAGCATGAGTTTTTTGAAGTGTTTGGGTATTTCTTTTTTAAACATTTTCTCTTTCAGACTTTTCAGTCATTTGATCGTGCTATGCTTTTGCCATAGTCTCTTGTAGAACATTCACCCGGTAATCGGAAGACTTCCAAGGGGCCAACAAAATTTTACTTACTGATTATTTAAGAAAATTCTTGTCATCTTGGCTTCCTATAAGTTACCAGCTTCTCCCATCATGCCAGTACATTTCCATCACCTGTCGTGAGGAGAAAGGATCTGATGAGGTACATGTCTCAGAAAGACCCATTTCTGGGTTTCTGGGTTCTTTTTCTGTTCTCCGTGACCAAAACATGGAGAAAAATAGCCATCTCTTCCTTTGCCCTCAAAATCAAAAAGGAAGGAGACAATAACAACATAGAGAGAGAGAGAGAGACAAACGTAACCCCAAGGGAAAACAAAAAATTTAAAGAGCAGTATATCTACTGCTGGGGTTTGGGGAAGTGAACCCCTAAAATGCCCTCCCGTATGTTCTGGGGAAGAACTTTTAGTCTGTTGCCTGGGAGGAAGCATATCAGAGTCGTCTCCCTCCCGGCCCCACCCCTCCTGGCACATTCTCACAGTGAGAGACGAATGTGTCTGGGGGGATCCCAGGAAACCTTGGCTCAGCGCTCAGCCGCTGCACTGGGCGGGGCAGCAAGGAGCTCCCTCTGGCCCTCCGCAAGGACAGCAACGGCGGCCGGCTTCTCTCCAGCAGGAGCTGGAGGACTGGGTCAAGGCTGCCGGAGTTGAACTCTGTTTCAGTTTCAGAGAAGGAGGTAATTGAAGCCTTCGAGGTCTCCAACCCTGCTTTACCAGTAATTAAGCGACCATCTGTGTTGATTCCCATTTGGATCGTGGCTCTATTTCTCCAATTGTCTACAATTTACAGAACAGGAAAGATCAATCATGAGGGGATCCAGGCCCCCACCCTCAACAGGACACCACACGGTTGACACCATGGCTCCAGGTCCCACCGCTTCCTGGCCACGTGACCTTGGGGAAGTCCATTCATCTCTTCCCAGCCCCGATTTCTACTTTTCTGAAAGAGGGTCAAATGCCCCCTAGTATACTGTGTGGTTGAGAACATTCAATTAGAGGAAGGATAAAATCTGCCGAGCCAAGCATGCTTTGATCCGACAAGGGTATTGGCCCAGGACCCGGGACACCCACCGTTCAAGGATCAGATTTGCTAACTTACCCGTGCGTACAATTCAAATATTGGAGATTCATGTAAGTCACGGAGCACGTCACATGCTCAACAAAGTGCCTTCCTTCTTCCAAGAGCAAGGCATTCAGAACAATGCTTTACTTTCAATTTTTACATTTCGTAACACTTTAGGGTCCACGTCCCTAAAAGGGACAGGAAGTTCTGCTTTGTTTCCCTTCACAGGGGAGCCCCAAACGAAAACACACCTCTGCCAGGCAGAATGCAACTATTGCTTATTTTACACGAAGAATGTAGAGCTTTAAGTGGCCAAGACATACAAAACAGGAACCTGTTTCTCTGAGGCCTCAGTGTTGTCATTCAGGGAGAAGAGATGCACACTAATTATGAAATGGCTCCATGCGCTGAGGCGCCATGAGAGACACTGTCGTCTCGGTTATGGAATAGACGGAAGCCTCAAGTTCTCCAAACCGGAAGCGTGTGCGTGTGCATGTGTGTGTGCATGTGCGTGCGTGTGTGTGTGCGCGTGTGTGTGTGAGACTAAGGGGGGGGCATAAAGAAAGGAAAGAACGGACCAAATGCCACATAAATCCAGAGAGCCTCCTAGTAACAAAGAAATCTGCCCAGCAGGGAAGGACTGGAGAGTCAAGGTCTTAGAGATTACACCCAGCACTGAGAGGACGGAGTGCCAGGCTTACCGGCTAG
The DNA here is from genome assembly GCF_023721935.1 of Panthera uncia. NCBI lineage: Eukaryota > Metazoa > Chordata > Mammalia > Carnivora > Felidae > Panthera > Panthera uncia. Next base: position 6,445,560 of record NC_064818.1, read on the forward strand.
CAAGAGCTCTGTATGCTGGTCGCCTGGCACGGAAGACTCTCAAAACCACGGACAGTGGAGAAGGGCCGAATACGGGCTTGACCAGCAGGCTTGAACGCCACTCCTGATGTGCACCCGCAGGGTGCTCTCTGCCAGGCTACCGAATCCTTCCAAGCCTCGGTTTCCAGGCCTGCAAGACAGGGATAATGACACGTAGTGTGGTGAGAAGTTACACAGATCAGAGATAACGCATATTCAGTGCCCATCGGAGCCTATGTTCCCACGACATGACGGCAACGATCGTGTTTACTTACTAATGCAAGTACGGTAGCCTGTTAAATTCACGGCTCCAACTGCAATGATGGCTTAGACCCCTTCAAATCCAGACTCCTTCCCTATGTGAACATTTTGGAGAGAGGTTCAAATCAGACTTTGGACAAGAACATCAAACTTTCCGAAGCTGCTCTGAAAGGAGTGTCAAATAAAAACGCCCATCTCAGGGGACAGCCTTCACTCATGTGCACATAGAAAGCCCTCGCTGTGCATTTGTGAGCATTCCTCATATCGGCACCGCGTTTCTTTTTTTGATGCTAAATTCTTGAAAGAGGGAATGAATCATTTCCACCGGTGCTAATCCTTCTGGTGTGCAATGCAATGCCAAGTACTCGGCGGGCATCTGCGGGAAAGAAAAGCCGCACCGAGGATGGCAGGCGGCCTGTCACCAAGGCTAGCTTCACACTCCGGCCTCACCAACAACAGTATGGATCTGTCAGCTGTGTTTTCCAGGAAAAAGAAAAAGACCCACAAGAGAGGCAACACCAACTTTTTTGTTTAGTTTATTTATTTTGACAGAGAGAAAGAGAGCATGTGAGCATGAGAGGGAGAGGGGCAGAGAGAGAGGGAGAGAGAGAGAGAATCCCCAGCAGGCTTCTCGATGTCAGCGCAGAATCCGGGACGGGGCTCGAACGCACGAACCGCGAGATCGTGACGTGAGCTGAAATCAAGAGTCGTATGCTCAACTGACTAGGCCCCCCTGGTGCCCCAACACCAACTTTTAAACAGAACTTTTTATGTGAAAAACAGTGCTCCTTGACCCCGCCTACACCACCCTGTTTGGGACTCACCCCGGTGATGCTGACTGCTTGGAATAAGTTGATTACCCTTCTTTTACCCTCAAAACCAGCATACAATGCACACAAGAAAATCTGTCTTGTTACAGGTTAGAGCTGATTTTTTTTTTTTTTTTTTCACAAGACCTGCTGTCCTCACTTCAATGGAAACCATTTTAATAGGTTCATGGCATGAAATTCCTCCTCCAAGTCAGTACTTTACCGCCACGGTGGTTATTCGCAAGAACAAGCGACTTCCGCTGTTGACGTTAACGAACGACCCGTCTGGCAGCAGGTGCTGTGCTGAGTCCCGGGGTGGGAGAAGGGGTCGTACGTGCTTGAGATGAAGTGCGTTTGAAGGAACGCAGTGCAGTGGTAGTCTCACCAGAATACAAGCCATTAACTTAGCTGCCGCACTTAGAATAATCTGGATGTGGGACTCCTGGCTGAGCATGTTGACAGCCCAGCCCTTCTCGATCCTGCTTCTTATACGACGTGAAGATTCCACAGCCGCCGTGCAAACACCTGTCTGAGGAGAACGACTCCTGTTTTGCACGGAAGCTCCGGCCCGCAGGGGCAAGGACAGCACTTGCACGGGCACCGAGGCCGCGCAAGTGGATGAAAGCTCGGGTGCCCCCGAGGCGTGTCGTTTCGGACCCTTCGCCCCTTTTCCCCCAGGGAGCTAGTTCGCTAAGACGGGTCCGAGCTTCCTCGCAGGGCGACAGCGTCCTATGGTCATCAAGAGCATGTGCTTTGCGGACGCACAGAGCAACGAAGCCCCTGGGTGTGCTGCTGAATGGCTGTAAGCCTCGCTTTCCTCCTCGAGAGACTCTGCCAGCAGCACCACAGCTCAGTGCGGTGACACGGGCTCCGAGACAGGGCGCCCGCAAACGCTTTAGTGAAGCCAACGGCAAACAAGGTCTCGTTGGATGCTGCCGCTGCTGGAGGAAGTCCACTATCTTCGTCCCGGGGAGGCCAGCAGGGACGGGCAATGTCACCGAAACAAGAGGTGTCCTCGTGGGCTCAAGTATCTCCAGCCACCTTGCCAGGAGGCCAGAAGAGGGCTTGAAGAAACGGTTCATCTGGCAGTCACACGCAGGCCGCTCCGATCGTTACACATACAGATCTTGGGAGCAAAGAGAGAGCGGCAGCCCCCACAGAGGTCTGTTGGCCAGTGGAAAACCCGGAAACGTTCACACCCGGCACACAGAAACAAAACGGAATCACGCGCTCGACACCGCCCAGCTACTAAATGGCAGAGCTGGGGTTCGAACCCAGGCGGCCGGGCTTGGCTCCCACCGCTTCACCCCGACAGCACACGGCCCCCCCCGCGGCGAGGATGAGCAGCGAGACACGGACCGAGAGCAGGCCCGAGAAAGGCAAGAAACGCCCCGAACACGCCTGAAGAGATGATGATACCAGACATCAGTTAACAGAGCCGAAGAGTAAGAGGGCGGAAACCACTAACGATTCTAAATGAGAAACTCCAGCATGGTCACAGCGAGAGACCATAGGAGGACGGCACCGGGAACGTGAACTCACCCTAGGGTTCAGCACGTGCTTGGAGACGGCAGTGACCAGAGACACCAAAGCAGAAAGGACCCCACTCGGGTCCTTGATGTAAAGCACATTATGACCCGGAAACGCCTGCGAGGGAATGTGTCACACGCTCTAAGTGCCAGCCGTCCCGGGAGGCTCACCAGGGACAGCTCCCTGCCCCCGTCCTTGCATCTCGGCAGCAGAGGAGGAGGAAAGGCCGCCCCCGGTGGCTGGACTGTCTGTGGGCGGGAGGAAGGAAGGAGGCGGAAGGGACGAGAAGCAAGCTCCCGGTGAAGAGGGAAAATGCACAGACAGGGCGGTGTCCACGCGCCCAGGCGGCCTCAGATGTGGCCGGCTCCAACGGCCCCAAGGCCCCTGTGTCTCACCACCCACGCCTGTGTCACAGCCACCCCCTGAGCAGGTTAAGGCCTGAGATTCTTCGTGACTGACGGAGCAAGCGAACACGACGAGATACATCCGGTTACCTCCCGGAAGCCTGGAGTGTCCATTCGTCCATTCGGCTGCAAGATTCCCTCCCTCGCTGGCTTTGAGGAAGAGCCACACGAGGGCAGCGTCCCGCCCACGGCTAACACGGAGCAGGGCCTCAGTCCCGGAGCCCACGAGAGACCGCCAACAGGCCCGGGAGCTGACGAGGAAAGCCTTCCCCGGTCGAGCCTCACATGACACAGCAGCTCTGGCAGAGGCCTTGACTGCCGCCCTAAACTTGTCCCCCGCGAAATCACGCCCGGACTCCCGACCCGCAGACGCCGCGAGACAGCGTGTGCACTGAGTAAGCCGGTTTGCCGCGACCGTGTTCCGCGGCTCCAGGTAACTCATACGGGAAGGGAAGTCGGCAAGGGAGGCTGACGCAACCACGGGCGCTTCCGAGACAGGAGGGGAAGGAAGAGAGAGGCCCCGGGGCCGGGGCGCGGGAGAGGGGCCTACCCATCCACGGTCTCTGACTCAGACCCGAGACTCCTCTCTGACCGCACACGTCCTCCCGGCCTGCTCCTGCCACACAGAGGATGTAACGGAACATGCCGACCAAGGAAGCGGCGGTCTTACAAATGGTGGTCTGGTCACCCGGCGGCCCTGCAAAGGCTGTTATTGAACATGCCGAGCACGCGCACATTTAAAGCAGCAAGAGGATTTCTTTATAATGTGTATTTATTTTTGAGAGAGGGAGAGACAGAGCGTGAGCGGGGGAGGGGCAGAGAGAGATGGAGACACAGAATCCGAAGCGGGCTCCAGGTTCTGAGCTGTCAGCACAGAGCCCCACGCGGGGCTCAAACCCACCACGAGATCATGACCTGAGCCGAAGTCGGACGCTCCACCGACTGAGCCACCCCGGCGCCCCTGGCAAGAGGATTTTGATCACCACAGGCGCTATGCTGGGATCCTACCCCTCGTAAAACAATTTAAACGAAAGAGTGTTTCAAATGTGATATAACAGACTTCAGCACTTTATGAAACTCATGTTCAGAGATGCAAGCTGGAGACTTTCTGTATTAGTGGTTTTGAGAACAGCATAAGAAGTAAAACATCCAAAGTCCCATCTAACTCTTGCTAGTAGGGGCTCCTTAAGAACCAAATAGAAATGTTCTCAAGTCCCCTGAGCAAGTACCAGTAACTTTGACAAAGCAACCCAAGAGGAGTTCCCAAGCAGAGCACGTAGCTAAGACTAACTCACTGAGCCAGGGACCTCTTACCGCAACAGGCCCCCTCGCTGCCCGGAGACACCGGTCGGGGAATGGACAATTGCATCGTTTCAGAGCCGGGGAATCCTCGTTCATCTCCCAGGCCTAGCCTCGCCGTGACAGGTGACGACACACGGGACCCAAACACTCCAAGGGGCCGACCCGTCCAGGCTCACTCAGAAGCGCGGAACCCGGACCTCCTGTTTCCCAGGCCCCTTCGTCCCCCCGTCGACCCGACTCCAGCTTCAACCAGGAACAGCAAAGTCAGTGGGATCAGATATTCCGTGAGGGACAAGCCTGGAGAGGCCTTTCCACGACGCTATCAAGCTCCTACTTGGAAACAGCGAGCCCTGTGGCAAGAGAAAGAAACGACCTCGAGGACCCGTTCGTATTAAACGTGCGCTTCATTTCCCAAAGCGAGGCCTGGCGTTTTCGGAGGAAACGGAGATGCCCCTAAAGTCGGCTGCCTTTTCTTACTAATGATCTGCTTTTTTCCTTTTTAAATACACACGAAGTGGGGAAGAGCAGCTGGTGCCAGCGTGTCCCTCCCGCTGCCTCACACAGTCCCGTCCCGAAGCCCACGGACCCGTCCCACGGACACTCCGGGCTTCCCTCCGATGGCAGAGCACTGTGCTCCGGGCTGCGCGTCGGGAGCCGTTGACCCAAGCAAGTCGAGTGTCCTCGTGTCTCTGGCAGAAGTGACCTCATCTGAGCCAGTGGACAACCGCAGACGGGGGGACCCCTCACGTGTGGGAGGCTGTTAGGAACGCAGACCGGAGTTCTCTTTTCTCCGAGAAACTTCCGTGTTTAAAATAAGCAGCAGCTTGCTTTTGTGCGTGATGACACGGCCCCTACCCCAGCAGCGGGAGTTACCAAAGCAAAGCAGTGCGACGGCTGTCCCCGGGTCACAGCCCTCCAGAACTCCCGTCACGGGACCCTTCCCACAGCCTAAAAGCAATTAAACAAACAAACAAACAAACAAACAAAAAACGGTGGTCATTCATTCACCATTCTCCTTCCTAATCTTTTCCTCAGGACCAAGAATAAATACGTGTTTAAAACAAAGCAAGAAGAACGAAAGGCTCATTTCCTTGCTTGGAGCTGGCAGTCTTGTCTCCTCAGCATGGACTTAAGCCACTACGGGAGTTACCTGGACAGGACGGTATCCAACCTGCATGTTTCAAACGCACGTGAGCGCCCGGACAGGGTATTACTAATACAAATATTGCTGCAGCTAAAACAAACTGCTCAGCGCACGCGGGCCTCTCTTCCAAATGTTTCACACGCACTAACTCACTGACGCGGACGACGGCATGAGGAGTGGGGACGCTGTCATTATCCTGGCTTCACAGAAGAGGAAACTGAGGCCGAGTTACTGAGAACACAGGCACGGTTATTCAGGGACCACCCACTCAGCAGAGGGCTGGCAGGAACCCCCTACTCCCTGTGGCCTCAGGTTTCCATCTGGAACCTTCCCTGGGAGAAGGGAAAGAAAACCCACTGGGTTTTACTTCTAATTAAACCTCTTTCTGGAGGGCTAACCACCACTGGTCCGCCCGCCGGTCCGAAGACCGACGAGAAACAGAGGCACCGGCCCATCTGTCCATCCTCACAAACCCTGACACAAGGCAGTTCTAAAGCCCAAATGGGTGGTGGCAAGATCTTTGAGGAAAAAGGTAAATATTTCTTTTATGGAAAAGGAAACCCAAAGGGATGCGAGCACGTAAGCGACTCGACTCGTGCAACAACGTGTCTGCAGAGTGCGTCCTTCTAGAACACTCTTCTACCTCGCCGTCAGGTGCCATCTGAAAGACGAGGTCATTCCTCTACTTTCTTCTCTGTGTTAGATCTAAAAACACGATCTCCTTCCCGAATGCGTGAAACGCACGCAAGCAACCTTGGCCGCTGGAGCACCCTGATCTAAGTGGCCGAGAATTCCTGGGCGTCAGTCGCTGCGTTATTCGCACACGACGGCCGAGGGATGCCGGTGGCATATACTGCCTCCGGCCTGGCAAAGCCTGAGTTTTTATCAGCTGCACGATACTTCCACCGCAGACAAGGATGGGGACACAATTTCCGCCCACGCTCTGTCATCCGGGAATAAAAAGGGCTCTAATTCCCTGGCTTATCCCTTGAACTTGCGTGTACTCTCCAAATGCAGTGCTTCCGGTTTTCAAAATATACTCAAAGGGCTTTCATTCAGTAAAACTGGTTTTTGTGCGTGTGTGTGATGGAGGTACTTTTATGCAGATAACGTGAGCTTCGTGCTTTCCTATTCAAACCGTATTTAATAAGAATAGTTTCCTTGGTGTTACCTGAGCCAAAATCTCGAAATAAAAACAGGCCGCATTTGTTCCACAATAAGTTGAAAACCAGCATTCTCTTTTTCCCAGAGGTACTAACAGGAAGGAAGCCGGCCACCCGGCACGGTCAGCTTTACGGAGAAGGACAAATCACAGACACAACAGCACTTCTGTCCCTGCGTCCTCCCAACCACCCTGATGCCCCATTTCCAGAAAAACCACCTGAGGTTCAGAGAACTCAGAGAAGCACAGGGACGTGCCTCAGGTAAGCTCCTTTCTAGTGGAGGGCTCGGCCTCAAACAGTTTTCGTGGAGCCACAATCTGTGCCTTTTCTCCTCGAGGCCTCTAGGAAGCGAGACATGATGGGAAGAGCTCCCGAGACTGAGCAGTGGACAAAACGTAAGCAGAGAAGAGCCGAAAACAAAGAGGGACACTGATGCACTGTGACATGAGGTCATGTGATGTCAGCCGCGCGGTTACTGGCTCAGCCTGCGGGAACTGGTCAGGAAGGAGAGAAGAAAGAGCAAAACCGGACAATAAGGACAAACGGCGGGCTGGCTACGGACAGCATGAGAAGAAATAAATACCCACCAAAATGAAGAAACTGTGTGGGGCGTTGGATTATGGATCGTGCCTAGGCCAGTGGCCAGGAAACGTTCTCCACACAGGCCCGAGAAGTCTGCAGGGCGCACAGAATCTTCCGCAACTACTCACCTCTGTCATCACCAGAATCTTCCGCAACTACTCACCTCTGTCATCACCGTGCGAACGCATCACCGATAACACGCAAGCGAGTGGGCGTGGCCACGTGCCAATAAAACCATATTTATAACAACAGGTGTCAGGCCAGACTTGGACTTCCTGCTGTTGTCTGCCAGCCCCTGGCCTCCACGGCCACCTGACCTCCATACAAAACCGAGGTGATACTAAAGAAGCAAAGACAAAATGCGACAGCCGACGTAAAATCCTGGGGCGACGTAACGGTCCCCTCACGTGGGGCCACCCCCACAAGCACCGGTCCTGTGGGCGCTCAGCCTGACCACTGGATGAAGAGACTCGAGGGATGCGTGTGTTCGGCGTTATCTCATCCCAAGTTATTAAGATTCAAAGAACCAACCTGTAAAATATTGTGTCGATTATGACTTGTGAACAGGTAAGCCCAGTCTTACCACGTAATAACACGGATGCCATATTTTATACGGGCAATTATGGGAAGTATCACCCCAATGTTCCCAAAGTAACTACAGAAGAAAACTGTCGGGAAGAGAGGCAGCCGAATGAATCCCGACGTCCATCTTGGCCAGCTCGCCTACCTGGAAAACTCTGACTTCCTGTGCCATTTCCTTCCTAACTGTTGTTCTTCACGCAAGGGTCAATCTAACCACCTTTTCCTCCAAGAAGCTCTTCTCAAACACCCCAGATGAGGTCAAGACACTTGCCCTGCACGCCCCTGACACTGAACTTCTTCACTACTCTTGGCATGCTGACACTTCCTTCCTAGCTCAACGCCTGCCTCCCTTGTCGACCATGAACTCCATAAAGCTGCCTTGTTAAACACCTACACACGAGGCTGGTGACGAGAGCTGCACTAAACAGAAGGCTCTGGTGTTTCAAGATGCTGCTCTGCCCCGAGACCCACCTGGTCATCACCAAATCAGCAGAGCACGATTCTGCAGAGCACCTCTGGAGCTTTTCCAGCCTGTGCCATGTACCATGTGATGAAGCCAGAGAGAGGACCGTGTTCACGTGCCATGAGGCAGTGTGGCCCTGCGTTCAACAGAGGACGGGCAGGAAACCTGTTCCTAGGCGTGTTCAAGTAGAAGCTGCAAAGAGGTTTTCTCTCACGCTTATCAGTTACGGAAACACATGTGGTTTTAGTGGTGGTGATAAAATGTCACTTAACCTAGGCCCCGGAAAATTCAAAGCTATTTACCTGGATGGATTTTAAATGAGCATCTGCACAATTTCTTTTTTGTTTCAATACGTGCACACGGCACGTATAACGACACACACAGCGGCACACATATAGAGCTGTCTGAACTAAGAGGGAAATAAGGCAGATTATAAAATACATGTACTATGAGCCGTTTGTGTCAATGAAAACAGAAAAAGTAGCTAAAATGACGTACGCCCCACAGTGTGGTTGTACCCGGTAGAGGGATCTGGGTTAACTTAATAGACTTCCCTTTGATCTATCAGTACAGTTGACCCTCTGAACTGCACAGGTCCACGTACATGTGGGCTTTCTCAGTAAATACAGTCCAGTACAGTAAATGTGTTTTCTCTTCCTTATGGGTTTCCTAGTAACATTCTCTTTTCTCTAGCTTATTCTATTGTAAGAATATAGTAAGTAATACATACAACATACAAAATACGTGTTAAGCTACTGTTTATGTTACAGGTAAGGCTTCCGGTCAACAGTAGTTACGTTTTGGAGAAACGAAAGGTATATGTGGATTTTCAACCATGTTGGGGTGGCAGGTGGTCAGTGCCCCTAACCACCCCCACATTGTTCAAGGGTCAACAGGGTTTTCTTTCTTTTTGTACAATGACCACATATTTTTGTAGTTTTTTAAGTAATCTCAAACAAAAAATCTGATTAGACAATTCTTCAAAGCTGTTTCAAGGAAATATTATATAGACAGAAAATGCGAAACATGGCAATGCTGTTATTATTTAATAGGGCGTTGCTAATAGAGTAAAAAAAACAAACAAACTGATTCTGACCTGCTTAAATGTTCACCCATTCCTACCAATATCGTCACGCCCATACGTCTTACCATGGTGAACACCACACAAAAGCAAAACAGGACCAACACCAATGCTGAAGGTATTCATTTCAGCTTCTAACTACATTCTTACTTTTCCTGGAGCACGATATATTTTAAGTTGGCCCAATTTCTCTCTGGTCTTGGACTCTGAGAACTGCACAAACTTACCTCGCCAACTTCAGTGACCAAAATGAATTCAGGGTGGTAAGAAACTTCAAAAGTGCAATGTCCTGTCCTAAAGGTTATTTCTATAGGTCAGAAATTGGCAGGCAGGCATTAGGAATGTCCTCGCAGTTACCTGAAATTTAATTCCGATGTTTACACTGGAGTCTTTAAGTACATATACTAAGTATGTTTAATTTCTTTTTTTTTTTTTTTTTTTATTTATTTTTGGGACAGAGAGAGACAGAGCATGAACGGGGGAGGGGCAGAGAGAGAGGGAGACACAGAATCGGAAACAGGCTCCAGGCTCCGAGCCATCAGTCCAGAGCCTGACGCGGGGCTCGAACTCACGGACCGCGAGACCGTGACCTGGCTGAAGTCGGACGCTTAACCGACTGCGCCACCCAGGCGCCCCTGTTTAATTTCAATTCATGTGGTAATCGAACATCAGCCTATGCCTAAATCAGACCGATTACCACATTTCCCATCTTGGATTATATTTTAATATCTTACATTTCTTTTCATAAACACTAAGTATCTCATAAATACTGTCTTGTAGTTAATGCTCTATAGGCCAGTAATGACAGTTTCATCCATTATACATGACTTGAAGAGATTTTGAAGCTCCAAATGAAAGAGGTTTGACCCTTCTTCATAAAGGACTGAAATGAACCACACAAAACAAATTCTTCAGGAGACTGGCTTTCTGATTACAGAGTTGACCTCCACCCAATAACAATTATAAACAGTGGCCGGATATAAAATAAACTTTGAAGGTGGTGGAAAACAACCAGGCAGAAAGTCAACTATCTACAGCCCTTCAAGGAAGAGAATCACACTCAGTGATAATTTATATTTATACGGCTGATCCCATGAGAGTGGAACCATGCTGGGCCACAGCAGATGGAACTCAAAGAGCAAACCACAGCCTTGTTGGTCAGAATACGGACCTGCCAGGGTGGCAGAAAATTGAGGAAGAAAGTCCCCCAAATGAGGAAGCCATGGAGAGTGAAGTCCCAAATTTGCAAATAAGCTCCACATTTGTTGGCTAAACTGGGAACTATGAGTCCAAGGATCCTGAGGGAAACAACATTTGAAACATTTGTAGGATGCTGACCAGTTCCAACAGCTGCCCAGCAGCTCCGGGGGCCTGAGAAAGGCCTCGGGCTCCTCTGGAAGCACGGAAGGACCCTGGCTTAAGGCACAAAGATGGCTTCCCAAGGCAAGAAGACATTTCCTGGGAGGTACAGGCAAAACAGAGAGAGCAAAGCATAAGAAGTAATATTTGAGCTGATTTGCCAATAATTTAACTGCCTGTTTGAACACACTCAACCTTCCTCGGGGGAACATAACAGAATTCATGTCTTTACAATACAGCATCTGCAATGTCCTGCCATACTGATTAAAAATGAATACAAATGGGAGATGTAAATCCATAATCCAATCAGTCCACAGAAATAGACCTACACATGACCCAGAAAATGGAATCAGAAGACAAGGATTTTAAAATACCAATGCTAAATATACTGAAGAATTTACGGAGAATGACAGACAGAATGGGTAAAGAAATGGAAAGTTGCCGCAGAAAGATTAAGAAAAAAATGAAAGAACCAATGGACATTCTAGAACTGAAAACTACAATGTCTGAAATAAACAACACTGGATTAGATGAACAGATTATCAGCTTGGACACAATAATGCAAAGGCACTGGTGAACTTGAAGTTACATCAATATAAACCGTCCAGGCTGAAGCAAGGAGAGAAAACAAGGGTTTACAAAGAGCCTCCAAGAGCTCTAAGTGGTCTAATTTACAAGTTAAAGGCCAGTCTAGAGAATGGGGTGGAAAAATATATGTAGAGAAACACAGGCCAGAGACTTTCAGAACTGAGCAAAAACAGCAATGTACCACAGTAGGATGTTCAGTTAACCACAAGAAAACCTCGCCCAGTCATGAAAACCAAAGATAACAACAACGAAGATGTGTAGATGTAACCAGAGAAGACAAGACACAGAGAAGTAATACGAATGATGGCAGACAGCTCATTAAAAATAGGAGGCCAAAAGACAGCCAACAACGTCCTGAAAGAACTAGGGGAGGGTGGGGGGAGAGAAACTTTTCTATGAATTCTATGCACAACAAAAACCCTTCAAGAATAAAGGAAATAAAGGGGCGCCTGGGTGGCCCAGTCGGTTAAGCGTCCGGCTTCGGCTCAGGTCATGATCTCACGGTTCCTGAGTCCGAGCCCCGCGTCGGGCTCTGTGCTGATGGCTCGGAGTCCGGAGCCTGCTTCAGATTCTGTGTCTCCCTCTCTCTCTGCGCCTCCCCTGCTTGCTCACGCTCTCTCTCTCTCTCTCTCAAAAATAAACATTAAAAAAACAGATGTATGCGTTTATAGTCAACTGATTCTTTTTGACCAAGATATCAAAATAATTCAGTGGGTATAAGAATAGCCTTTTCAACAAATTGGGCAGAAACAAATAAATATCCACATGGAAAGATGAATGAATCCTTACCTCTACACCTCACATAGAACTAACCATAGAAGCTGAAACTATAATGCAGGAAAACAGGAGAATATTTTTGTGACCATGGAGCAGGCAAAGCACTATGGATAAAAGAAAAACAAAACAAAACAATAAATTGGACTTCATCAAAATTAAAACTTCTGCTTTTGGAAAGACACAGTTAAGAAAATAAAAGGACAACCACCAACTGGAAAATACTCACACTACACATATCTGACAAAGGACTCATATCTAAAATATATAAAGAACAGCTGTAATTCAAGAACTAAAAAGCACAAAAAGTTAAGAATAAAAAAGTCACACGGTCCAGCTTTTTAAAAAAGCAAAAGACCTGACTCGATTACCTCATGAAACAAGACACAGGAATGGCCAAGAAGCATATGACAAAATTTTCAACATCATTATCATCATAGGAAACCACAAAGTACCCCATTATACCCATCAGAATGCTGATTCTGATACTGACCAATAATATACAAGAAATACAAAGAATCCTGTTATTCCTCTGGAAGAACACAATAATTTTAAGAAAGGAAAATTTATTTGGTAACTAACTCCATATAACCGCGTTTCTTAGCTCAAGGAAAAACAACCCATATACCTTTTTTTTTTTTTTTTAAGTTTTTATGTAAACTCCAAGGATGTGCAGAAAGGGGAACCCTCTTACACTGTTGGTGGGAATGCAAACTGGTACAGCCCATTTTATACGTCTTAAAAAAAACCCAGATCCTACCCACTGCAAATGGGATTGGGCAACTCTGTCCGGTATGTGCCCGCATCCTCGGTTCCAGCCACACAGCTGGTCTGCCTGGGGTGGGTTCCCACGCAAGGTCAGTCTGAAGGCCAGGCTCAAAATGAAGAGAGGGTCTAGGTCAGTTTCCACCCTGAGGAACCCAACTGTGATACAAATCACTTCCCTTCTCCGGAGCCTACTCTTGTCCCCTCTGCTGGAATTAGCCATTTCAAAATCAATAGTGACCTCCGACACTGCCAACGCCAGCGGTCAGTTCTCGTTCTCCTTTAATACGACTTAGCAGCAGCATGCGACACAGGTGACCTCTGGCTTCTGTTCCAAACCCGCGCCTTACTTGGCCCCCAGAACCCCGAGCTCGCTTCCACCGCCCTTCCCTCTGGCAGTTCCTTTTCTCTCTCCTTTGTGGGCTCTTCCTGATCTCTGCAAGCACCAAAAGGGTCACTCAGTTCAATTCTCCATGTCTCCTCTGTTATCATTTCCCCTCTAAGTCAGCGGTCCTCAAACACTTTGATCTCATGACCTCTTCACACTTTTAGAAACCATTAAGGAGCTCAAAAAGCTCGTGTGTGTAGCGGCCTTATATCCATAGTTACTGGGATGGAAAACTGAGAAAATCTTTAAATATTTAGTAATTCATCGAAAAGCAATGCTAAGCCCATTACATGCCAACGAAAGTAACATATTCTAATGAAAAATATATTTTCCAAAACGACAAGACATGTATTTTGGAAGAAGAGTGGCAGTGATTGGCATTCTTGAAAATCTCTTTAATATCCAGCTTAATGGAAAACGGCCGATTCCCAGGTCTGTGTCCGCGTTCAGTCTGCTGTGACGTCCCACACAGCCTCTGACAAGCTCTACTGGAGGTCTTAGTATTGCTGTAAAAAGTCTGGACTCTGCAGACCCCTACAGAGGCCCAAGGACCCCTTCGGGTGGCCTCATCCAAGCCCCTGGTTTTAAGTACCATCCCTCCAAGGGCAACTGCCAGTGAAAAGGTAACCCCAGGGGGGGCTCTCTGAGCCTTCAGGTTCAGACAGCCAACCACCTTCTCGGTATGCCCACTTCGATATCCAAAAGCTATGTACCTGAACTCATACGCACTTGCCCGCCCCCCACAACCCCAACATTTTCTTCCTGCATGTTTCCCACATCTCTGTAAATGGTAACTCGACCTACCGGCAGCTCAGGCCAAAATCTCTGGAGAAATCCTGAATGCCTCTTTCTCCCAAATCCACACCTGACCACACCCAAATTCTGTGAGCCTTCTTCAGGAGTATCCCCAGAATCGGACCACGTCCTGCTCACCCTTCACTCCCCGCTCCCTATCCAAGCTTCCCTGGCTGGCCTGCACTCTGGCAAGAGCCTCCTAACTGGTCTCTACGCATCCTCCCTGGGTCCCCTATGTCACGCCCTTCACACGGCAGCCAGAACGTTTGGAGCCTGAGTCCGATCACGGCGCTCCTGTGCTTACAGCCTCAGGTACTTTCTGGCCGCACTGAGACCAAGAGTAGAGGCCCCGTGCGGTGGGGCCCGGACTCACTATGTCCCTGAACCCGCACCTCACTGCCCCCCTCGCTCACTCCTGTCCAGCCACGCCGGCCCCTTGGCTGGCACCTGTGCAGGCTCTTCTGGAGGAGGGTCTTTGCAACTGCGGTTTTTGGGCCTCAAACACACTTCCGTCAGATACGCCGGGACTGCAGCTTGCCCCCCAGCGAGCACTGACACCCCTGCATCAAAGATGCCATACTGACCGTCCCTCCACGCGTTTGCCCTGCTTTCTTTTCCCTCCTAAAACTCACCAATACCTGGCACATGTGACTCTTCTCCCCCTCCGGATGCAATGAGAGGAGGGACGCTGTCTGGCTCAGGGCCATAGCCCAGGACCCAGATCGGGGCCTCTGTAGGAGGCACGCAGGCCGGTCGTTAGAGCAGATGAACAGAGACGCCGGCCCAGACAGCATCAGAAACCAAGGGCGCAATTGACGAGGCAGAGGCCAGGAGGGCCACATGCAAACCAGCCCTTGGAAGGAGAAACCATAAATCTGGGGAAGCAGCACCGTGACAAAGGCTACCAGTGCAAGGAGACAGCACCTGGTGGACTGAGCCCCTCTGGAGCCAGGGCACCAAGCCATCAACCTTTACGTCTTCCCAAGAGCAGCGCTCACAATTCCCTGGAAATGCGCCAACATCTTCGGGCCACGAGCGTTCCCCCCCCCCCCCCGCCCCTGCAACGGCTCTGGAACCAGTTCAGTCCCATCCTAACCCCTTATGTACTTAAATCTTAAGTAGGAAAGAACGCATGGCCAGCACAAAGGAAAGCGATTGGTCTACTCAGTCTGCGTTCCAAAGCCTCAGCTAACACACTGTCATTGGCACAAACTGGCTCCGAGAGGGAACAACACCGTGATGTTAGCAGTTACACCAAGCTAGGCTCTGCCTGCCGCTGAAATTCACTGAGCCTAACTGGAAAACCCCACAGCAAATCATTCTGGTCAGGATTCTGAGAATGAGTGCTGGGGACACTTAAGAGTCGTTAAAACCAAAGTCACGAAACAATAAACAGCACGTTGGCTGACAAGTATGTTCTCCAAAAAGAGAAAGGAGTTTTTTCCTTCATTTCGAGCAAGAAAGAAAAGCAGCACGTAGGGACCCCTATCATGACAGCACCCCAAAACCTTGCTGGACCGTGCAGGACGTCCACAGGGGCCAGTCACTTGCTGTCTCTCCCCCAGGGCTGTGACAGGAGTGGGGAAGAGGTGCTCGGGACCAGGCAATCCCTCATCAAGCCCATGGGGTGCCTTCCTTTAAGTTCACAACCTAAAGTATCTAAAGGAAGGCCTAGAAGGTAAGGGTGACACCAAAACTTTGGTGAATGAAGGAAGCTCTTGAAAATCCCTACAAAGTCCCAGGGTTTTTATCAGTGATCTAGGACTTAGGATACAAAGGCACGGGAGGTGCCTGGGTGGCTCAGTCAGTTAAGCATCCAACCTCAGCTCAGTCATGATCTCACAGTTTATGAGTTTGAGCCCCACGTCGGGCTCTGTGCTAACAGCTCGGAGCCTGGAGTCTGCTTCAGATTCTGTGTCTCCCTCTCTCTCTCCCTCTCAGAAATAAATAAACATTTAAAAAAAAAAAAAAAAAAGGCACCCTGCAGATGATACTATGTTTAGAGAAGAGACTATCCGAAACTGTTCACAGAGTACTTTTTACATAAAGCAAACAACGTCAGAGACGACACAGGACAGCTGATTAAGGAGCTAAGGAGTAAAGCGGAAATAACAGCTATAAATCCGTGCGGTGAGACTGTTCTGGGTTATCCTACCCGACAAGGCTAAGAACGTCACACACTCTTCACAGGAAACTAAGTTTACGACAGGACAGAGTTTGGAAACAGACCCTGGATTGCAAGTGGGTGTTCGTTACGTGTTCCTTACCCCCAGCTACTCACCCCCAACCACTGGGCCCCATCGCTGAGAAAGATCACTCAGTTTTATTTCATTTCGATTCACTCATTTTGACAGAAGAGAAAAACAATGGAATGTGATAATGTCAGGACAATAATCATGTCTTCAAATATTTTTCTTAAAGGTGGCTTTTCTGGCGGTGTGGGAGTTTGTAAGTGAATGCATTAATAATTAAACACTTTTCCACCAAACATTTGAGAAGAAAAAGATTCTGCAAATGAGCTATTTCTTATGTAATTTTTGCTTCCACTATGGTTTCGTTCCTAAATCAATACAGGGAGCAATAAATATATACAGTCAAAACAAAGACAGCCAACACATCTCTGCAGGTGATATAAATAAATTATCAAAGGAATGGCCCAAGATTAAAAACCCCTGCATAAAAAGAGAAAAGACTTCTCCATATCAAAAAAGCTTTCTTCATTTTCCTAAAGGATTTCTTAAGAAGTCCCTTTCAATTCATGAACTTTCCTTGTCAACCTAAATTAATTTATTGTACAAAAACTATCGTTAAGGGGCGCCTCGGTGGCTCAGTCAGTTGAGCGTCCCGCTCTTGACTGCAGCTCCAGATCGTGATCCCAGGGTCATGGGATCGAGCCCCGTGTTGGGCTCCGTGCGGAGCGTGGAGCCTGCTGGAGATCTTTCTCTTTCTCTCTCTCCCTTTCTCTTTCTCTCCCCTTCTCTGTCTCTCTCCTCTGCTAAATAAATAATAAATAGAAACAATAAAACATAATCAAAAATTAAAATATCGTGGATACAATTTTCAGAAATGCATTCACTGCATGAAAAATACAACAGAGAAGAACAGGAAAACTCCGAGAAAAGTCTGTGCAATCAAATTTTGAGCAAAAAATAAATAGTGAATGCTTTGTTTAAATAATTTAAAAGCCTAAAAATATTTATGACGTGGGTCGCAAACCATTTTCCACCTTCGAAACTATTTCCACCGATGCTGATTCAGAGTAAACACGACAGTATTTTACAAACAAACAGCCATTTCTTTGTGACTCAATGTGAAGATCCGTTATGTGAACATGTTTTATAAAATTAAAATTCCTAATCAGTTATTCAAAAAAACAAACAAAGCCGTAACAAAGATTAATTCCTCTAAGCCCTTGAAATAACAATTTTAAAATGTATGACCATCATATGGTCTTACATAAAAGTCTATGGCTGACAAAACAGGCTATTAATGCAGCTGGCACGCTCACCATATCACATTTCTGCTTCTTTTCGTGGCAAATATTTAAAGCACACGACTAATTTTCAAGATTTCCAAATACAGAGCTGTACCGGGCAATTGTTATCCCTGCTCTGGTCATCACCACTTGAGCTTTCTACCAATTTAAATCAACTTTGATTCCACTCAACATTTGCTTAGCACCATAACACACGTGTAAAAAATTATTCATTGGCTTAAGTCATGCCAGATACATTGGTGATTCCGGGACACTGTTATCGAACGTGGGCAAGGCAGACCGAGGCCACACACGGGAGGTCAGTAACCCAGAGAGCAGGTCCCTTTCAGCAAAACTAATCTAAGATGGGATTCTCAAAAAGAGAAAATGACAGTTCACAACAGAGTGTGTGGTCCACGCAGGGTCGGGAGCACATGTTACATTTCTCTGTCAGATGGCGATGCTTCTTGCTGCCACACCTCTGTTTCGGGGAACTCCCAGAGTAGAGAGCCGACTGGATTTTCAAATCATAAAACTGACTCTGCAAGTCTACATACTGTGCATATAAAACCATAACATTTGGGGCGCCTGGCTGGCTCAGTCGCTGGAGCGTCCGACTTCGGCTCAGGTCATGATCTCACGGTTTGTGAGTTCGAGCTCCGTGTCGGGCTCTGTGCTGACAGCTCGGAGCCTGGGGCCCGATTCAGATTCTGTGTCTCTCCATCTCTCGGCCCCTTCCCTGCTCACGCTCTGTGTCTCTCTGTCTCTCAATAATAAATAAACGTTAAAAAAAAAACAAAACTGTAACATTCACAATTTCTTCTTGACTGGTTTCTTGTTTATATCACCGGCACAGTCTACTACTTCCAACTATTTTCACTTACGAATAATATTCTGAATTAGAATTGAATGAAGTGTTAACACTGAGTAAACAGACCAAGGTACGTCAGAGGCTCTCAGGACGCCAGCACGTGGACCCTTGGCAGACGGCACATAACAAAAATATAACAAATAACGCCCCCTTCTATTGGAGGAGTTACTCAGGAATCACAGCTCACTCAGAAGGGTAAAATTAGGGGGGCCTGGGTGGCTTAGTCGGTTAAGCGTCCAAGTCTTGGTTTCGGCTCAGGTTCATGAGTTTTGAGCCCTGCGTCAGGCTCTGCGCTGACACTGCAGAGAAGTCTGCTTGGGATTCTCTCTCTCCCTCTCTCTCTCTCTCTGCCCCTCCCGCACTCGCTCTCTTTCTCTCTCAAAATAAATAAACTTTTTTAAAAAAGGTAAAATCATATTACCTAGTAAAACATTAGACAATCAACCAACTCAATGAACAAAAATGAATCTTCATTTCAATAAGTAATGTCTCAGAGACATCAAGGTCTATGCAACTCAGAAGCATATTACAAGGTATTACTTCCCACCTCACTGCTGACCTAATCCAACAGCGTATGGCAGACCCTCTAAAGGAGAAACTGGGATTATACCTCAATTTTTAATAATTCTTTGAGTTCTGCCCTAAATGTCTTTCCACTTTATCTATTAGAAGCACTTACTAAAACCAAAGCAACAAAAACAGATCTTTCCTTTCCACAGAATGACACAACAGATACCTTAAACTACCCCCCTCACCGAGACAAAAATAACTAAAGAAGAAGAAGAAAATACAACATCTTCTTAAATGCACCGGTGAGATGACAGTCGAGTAAGAGACAGTAAAAGTGGGGAATCTGGGAAATGGGAAAGTACCAAGACAAGAACCTCGGTCACCCTGACCCTCCATTCTAATCACTACATGGAACAGGGGAGGAGACAGACCCCAGGACAGCTCAGGGGGAGTTGAACAGATTCCTGCATAGCACTGGGCCTCACAGAACTATGCCCTCAGGATACAGGTCACTTCCTTTTTTTTTTTTTTCAATTCTTTTTACGTCTATTTATTTTTGAGAGAGAGAAAGAGACAGAGTATGAGCAGGGGAGGGGCAGGGAGAGAGGGAGACACAGAATCTTAAGCAGGCTCCAGGCTCCGAGCTGTTAGCACAGAGCCCGATGTGGGGCTCGAACCCGTGAACCGCAAGATCATGACCTGAGCTGAAGTCGAATGCTTAACCGACTGAGCCACCAGGAGTCCCACGGGTGACTTCTTTTGAAAGCGAGTACATTTGGGGACAGGGGTGAGGTGAGGTGGAAAATCCCACTTGAGAATTCATAACCAACAAGTAGTACTCTGTAGTTTTGAGTTCCAAATCCAAAAAACGTCGAGCAGGGAATGTAATTGACAGTGTCTACGGGTACCCGGCAGAAACAAGTATAAATACTTGGATCTAGGTCTTAAAGAACTTGCACAGATAAAACTTCCAATGAACATGAGCTCACAGTCAATAGGGCACAAGCACACAAGGAAGTAAGTCACCATGAGTGAGTGCCAATGGACACAGGCGAATGAATCCCATCTGAAAAGACTTCATATACTGGAAATTCAAATACTGGAAGCCGACATAAAATAAACATATTTAATATATCTCAATAAATAAGAGAAGTTTGAAAAGAGTATAATTTTCTTTAAAAAATATTACCAAGTTGGGGGCACCTGGGTGACTCAGTTGGTTAAGCGTCTGACTTCGGCTCAGGTCATGATCTCATGGTTCATGACTTCAAGCCCCGCATCAGGCTCTGTGCTGACAGCTCAGAGCCTGGAGCCTGCTTCGGATTCTGTGTCTCCCTCTCTCTCTGCCCCCCCCCTCCCCCACTCATGCTCTGTCTTTCTTTCTCTCTCTCAAAAAATAAACAGTAAAAAAAATTTTTTAATAAAAAAATATTACCAAGTTAACTTACGAGAGGACCAAAAATAACAGTTAAAAATAAAAAAAGAAAACACATATATTTACTGAGCACCTATGTTACTAGACGTTGCACCTTTCTCTAGGCTCTGGAGATAAAGCAGTGAGATAGAAAAAAACTAAAAAACTAAAATAAAATAAAATTTGAAAGTATAAAAATCCCTTTCTTACAAAGAACGATCTGAACAGATTAAAAATAAACTGGGGAAAAAAATTGGTGAACCAAAAGACAAAAATGCCAAGAAACAGTCCAGAAATGGACACACAAGGACAAAGATAACAAGAATACAAAAAAGGGACACAGACCAGGAAGTGAGATTGTGTAATGTGTCTCGTGGAATTTCTTGGAAAAAATGAGGAGGAGGCATTATTCTGATAAATAATGGTAAAATTCTCCTAACTTCAATCTTCAGATTCAGAAAAATCTAAAAAATCATAATCAGGAAAAGGAAAGGAAAGAGAACTCCCCACTTGGATGTAAGCAAACCAGGACTACCAAAGACAAAACAGAATCTTTAAAGTGGCCCGAAAGAGAGAGAGCTGATCCATTTGAATTGGACGTAGAACAGCACATGGGAGTCAAGCAGGCACAAAATGAAACGAATGAGTCTCACAGAGCAGCTTGAGCGAAGGCACAAAGGGGGCAGAACACCTGGGTGGAACCAAAGGTCTGCATTAGGCAAGAGCAGGAATGAGGCTGGAAAGATGGACTGGAGCCAGATCATTGAGGGCCTCCAATGCCAAGCCAGTGAATCTGGCTTTTATCACAAAACAAGGGGACAGTCATCCCTAAAGGCTCTAAAGACGGGAACAGAATTATGAATGCAGCATCAGAAAAACTAAACTATCAGCTGGACCAGAGGCAGAGACACCCAGGGGAAGGCCATTTAAGAAGACCAGCCTACAGGAACAAGGACCTTAGGAGAGTGGTGACAAGCTGATGAAAAGAGACAAAATAAGGCAGGCAAGGAGAGGGACACTGCAAAGGAAACAAATCAGTGAGATTCAGTGACCCATTGAACACGGGCAGCAAGAAGCCGCTTAAAGAGAGAATCAGTCCAACTCTCTATCTTCCCCCTTGTGAGCAGATTACACTTCTTCCCGGGATGGATCTGAAATTTCTTTTTATATGTTATGGGTCAGCAACTAAGCATTTTAGTTCTAGTTCCACAAACTACTTTAACAACCAAGTTACCTCAGTTTCCACCACTGAATGCTGGCCCCTTGAGAAACAGCTTAGTTCCCACAAAAAAATACAGAGAGATCTCATGTCCTCTCAGGGTTACTGAAGACAGTTGGTGAATATAAAAATACGGGTAGTACAAGAAGTAAATAGCCAACAAGTCACAAGTTGTACATTTTAGATCCAATTCACAACAGTCTATCCTACACCAAAATTCTGTTACCCTATTTTATTTTCCTCACAGCACTTATCCATGTCAGAAATAGTCTTATTTATCTATCTCTGTATCACTTGTCTCCCTGAATCACCCTGACCCGCTCCCACTAGATTATACACTCCACGACAAAAGGGATCTTGTTTGCACTACTCACCACTGTAGGCTTGTACCTGGAAGTGTGTGATACAAAGCAGAGATGCTTAACAGCTATTGGATGGATGGATGAATGGATGGATGGATGGTGAGTGGGTGGGTAGATGGATGGATGGCTATGGTGGATTGGTGGGTGGGTGGATGGATGGATGGATGGATGGATGGAGGGTGGGTGGGTGGGTAGATAATGTATAGCTATGGTGGGTAGGTGGATGGGTGGATGGGTGGATGGATGGATGGATGATGGGTGGGTGGATGGATGGATGGATGGATGATGGGTGGGTGGATGGATGGATGGCTATGGTGGGTGGGTGGGTGGATGGGTGGATGGATGGATGATGGGTGGGTGGGTGGATGGATGGATGGATATACGCAGGGCTGTAGTTCTGCACAAGTCCGGGGGTACCACTCATTCACATGTAGTGGCTTGTACAGTACACAGAAAATAAAGCCCTACATCATGACAGGAAATAGCCCAGAAGCTGTGGTAGTAAGTATGTAGATAGCTCAGACCCTATTTGACTCTAATGCATCCTGTTACATTTGCAAATTGGGCATAACTTACCCCTTTTTTGATAGAGATAAGCAAGAATTTTCTCTCCAGTTTTCACAAAACTAATCTCATCATTTGAATAACCAAATACATATTCAGGTGAAGATCTTCACATATGGACATTCCTGCCTCAACCATCCTGTAATCAGTTAATATTTTTAACCATTGGCTAAGGATTCTGAGCGCCAACTGTGAATTAGACACCGTAAATTCCTTAGGTCCTCATTGTCCCCTGGTTACATAAGTCTTTAGGGAAGTTCCTGACTTAGTCAAGTTGAGCTGTGGCCCAAACGCAGCTAAAGTTACTGATTCAGGAGTGGTCAGTTCTGGGACTCATCGATATCAATCTTCAATTTAGGACAGCCCACCCAAATGTTTTAAAAGAATCTAGAAAGAGTCATGAAGATTTCACAAACTGTCAGCCTCAATGTCATGCACCACATCACTGATGGCAAGGACATCTTCCTACTATTCACATCGACCCTCCCAGAGAAAGCAGTCTCCTACGCCCCTAAGAAGTTACAGTTACCACAATCTGCTGAACCCATCGCTAAAGATTCATTCTACTGCCAGTGCTTGTAAGACTACTACCCCTTCATCTCTGCTGACCTTAGAACTTCCTCTGAAACACGTCTACAGAAACCACTAGCTCGGTCTATGGGAATTCCCACTGGAGGGATTATGTTAAGTACCAAACCCAAGAAGCACAGTGTCACTACAAGAGAAACGTGAACACCGATTCACTATGCGAACATCGATTTTCCTTCTATTTTTCAACCTCTCATAAGTTCTATAGGCCACAGTGACCCTCAGTCTTTATTTCCTTGAGCGGCAGAATCCTTTCTTTAAACAAAACCTTGCGGAGGTTCAGGTATGAAACGTACGGAAGCCGAGCTGTTGGTTGATGGGACAATCAGGAGGTCGAAGGCCCTGTCCTCCCGCAGCCCTACCCCAGCCCCCAGGCACACTGGAATCCCAAGGGCAGTGAGAAACCATGTCTGGAGAGCACTGGCCTGGTTGAGATGATGATGGCGATGGTGATAATCTCGGAACGAGGTCTATACGAGAACCATAAGGAACAGTACATTACGGTCCCCGCTTCCCAGAAGCCTGTTCCTGGCAGAGTACTTCCATTACACGGTCACCCATCCCAGCTGGAGGACTCCCGTTCCCCACAGAACACAGAACTCCGGTTCACAAGCCATGCCAGGACCGCACTGTGAATGTCTCTCCAGGAAACTGGAAAAGCAGCATCACTGAGGATGCCTGCGGCTTCCTCAGGTCAGTGCAGCTGTCTGCCCTAGGGTGTAACCTATGTGAAAGAGCCAAAAACAGAGGGGGCACGTGCTCAATTAGTGCACGAAGCATCAAATAAAGTAAGCAACTGGTAGGGCGAGATATCTGCAAATCAGAAGTTGAACAGTTTCGTGTAAGTACGGAAAAACCAGTTACTTGTCAAAGGTGGGTCACCTCAGTGCACGAAAAAAGCAGGCTGCAAAGCGTCCGGGTCAGAAGAGAATTCCCAGTGTTCCCTTCATGCATGGCATTTGTACTGGGAAATCTACAAGTCGTGTTCATTGCACAATGTGGCAGCAGAAGTCATCTGGGTCTTCTCATCCCTGAGTCTTTTTTTTTTTTTAATGTTTATTTATTTTTGAGAGAAAAGAGAGACAGAGTTTGAGAGGGGGGCAGGACAGAGAGAAAGAGGAAGACACGGAATCCGAAGCAGGCCCCAGGCTCCGAGCTGTCAGCACAGAGCCCGATGTGGGGCTCGAACCCACGAACTGCGAGATCATGACCCTCAGCTGAAGCTGGACGCTCAACCGACTGAGCCACCCAGGCGCCCCTCATCCCCTAGACTTAACCATCATTAGTTATTTTACAGGACGCAGGAAACCTTTTGGCAATTATGTTTATTTTAATACTCTCCCATCACCGTGGCCTGATTTGGAGAGGTACTAACTGAACTGAAAAAGGATTAGGTCTATCAAGTAACAGGATGGGATCACTTCTGGTATTACCCACACAGAATACTTTGCAGCCCCTTTTTAGCATGTTGCAAAAGAAAATTTTAAGCCATGGGGAAAACACTGAAGCCATAAATAAAAATGGATCCAGAACACTATCGTTCTAATCCTGTTCTTTTTAATAAATCTACTCACTCCTAGGACTAAAATCTGGAAGCATCGAAATATTATCTCTTGGTGCCTACCTCTGCGTGGTGGTTTGTATTTTGTTATTTGAGCTTATCGATGTAGTACCAGGGGAAAAATACATTTAGAAACAAAAAGGAATTTCACTTATAGTGACACTGACACCGCATACCTGAAATTTCGAGGTGTGCATATTTTGTAGGTTTTGAGATTCCTATAAAACGTGGCCCTTACCTGTGTGCTTGTGTGGCCCAAGTACTTCGGAAGCAGCTGCGCAGGGGAGTGGAACCGGTTGCCACCGCAGCGCAGAAGGCCTGTAGGAAACACGTGCGGCTGGAGCACGTGTGACACATGCGCCCAGTTCTCAAGGGCCGGGCGGTCCCGGAAAACCACATGACCCAGTCTCACCAGGGACGCACCAGCCCCATCTAGAAGGCTTCCCCACTGTGGCGATGAGGCTTATTTAACTGTTTGTTAGTAGACTGCCTTTGATGCAAAGCATAAAGAAGTTCCTGGACGCATCCGCAGTCTAAACGTCACCGTTGTGTGTAATCAGCCAGGATGGGTAATTGTCAAAATCACAGTCTGTGAAATCAGACCTGTATGGAGTTGGGAGTAAGGGCTCCCCCAGTCTCTGATGGGAGGGGCGGGTAGGTTTCACAAGGTCACTGCCTGGGCTGGTTCGCCTCTCAAAGAAGGTAGACCACACCCACCTCCCAGCCACCTCCCAGGCTTTTAGTGAAGATTTTAAGTATGGGTCGGGGGCGCCTGGGTGGCTCAGTCGGTGAAGTGTCAGCTCAGGTCACGGTCTCACGGTTCATGGGTTCAAGCCCTGCATCGGGTTCCAACACAGTGTGGAGCCCGCCTGGGATTCTCTCTCTCTCTGCCCCTTCCCCGCTCACATGCACGCACTCTCTCTCAAAATAAATAAAAAAAATAAAATAAAATAAAACATTTATGGGTCTATACAGCATCTACTAATCAAATTAAAAATATTTCAGAAGCCCAAATACACAGATTTTCAAATCATGTAGCCCACTATTGAAAAAACAACAACAACAAAAAAAACCACGTAGATTCCATTTATTCTTAAACAGACTCAAACTTAAGACTCACATCCTTCAGGACAACGTCCCAGCTGTACACGCTGATGTGACCACTCGGCCAACACTGAGCACCTGAACAGACGGTCTACATTTTAAAGGATGTGGGTTGCAGACCAGCCTCTGTGAACCAAGCCAGGACTTCTGGCAGAACAGCATCTCTCTCCTGTGTCATCTTCCCTAACTGTGTACCGGAAGGGTCCAGGTGACGGTGACACGATGCCACAGACACGACAGGGCTGCGTCAGGACGATGAAAGTCCACTCCCACCTCCTCTACTGGCCTCACGGTCAACTCTGAACTGACCTGTGAAGGCGTGAGAGCCTATGTTTCAAAAGGGGCATGTTTAATAATGTCTCATACCAGGAATACATCCTCAATAAAATTATGAAACAGTAACCGTTGAAAAACGCTAAACTTCACTCTGCTCCTTACATGTCGCAAACATAGCTATAAACCAAGTAAGCGTGCCATGCGTTGGGAACAAGTAGCAAACGATGGTGGACAAAGGAGAGCGGACGATTTCCACAAGCATCAGGCTATTGGTCAAATCCTGCCTCAAGAAGGGGGATGGCATGGTACACTGTCTCCGCGTCGTGGAGTAGCAGACGGACAGACAGACAGACCTACTGCCAAATGCGGTTTCTGCCAGGTATGCGGTGGGAAACAGCCGGCCAGTTACTGAACCACTTGGAACCTCGGTATCCTCATCTGGAAAATGGGACTTGCTTAATATTCCCAGGACAGTGTGAGGACCAAAGATGTAAAATACCTGGCCCAGGCACGTCTGCTGTGTTCTACATTGGTAGATCAAAAGAAAACCCAGGGTTGCTGGGGTGGCTCAGCCGGCGGAGCATTCGCCTCTCGATCTTGGCTCAGGTCACCGTCTCACAGTTTGTGAGATTGAGCCCCACGGCGGGCTTTGCGCTGACAGTACCCAAAATAAAAACAAAACGTTTCCACTACAGAAAATAAAAACAAAAACAAAGATCCCTGAAGGATCAACGTGACACATGACGTGACTTGGGCTATTCCACAATAAAAGAGCGAGTGCGTCAAAAGCCACACAGCCACTGAAGGTCACAGGATATGAAATAATGGGTGACCCTGACCTTGACTATAAACATTACTGAAGAGATAAGAATTAAAGGCAACAAGCAAGGAAATAAGGTAACCACTTAACAACATAACTGTGGGGGAGGAGGGTGTCAAGGCAGGTCAAAGTTCATGACCAACAGGGCATCAGTCAACTTGATGCAGCCACTACCCAATCAGATACAGCCTTGATGTCCCTTCAGGGTAAGAGTAAAGCCAGTAAGTAAGAGCTGGTCCAAAGGACACTGAGCTTTGAAACTGGCTTCCGTGTTCCCACAATAAAAGGCAGGGAGGTCTCTGGCCAGAAATGTGTTATCACTTGCATCTGCCCGGAGTTGCATGTTGCCCTTATGGTCTTTCTTGTCCTCCGGGCAACAGGAAGGGCCCCAGTCAGAGCTGCTCAAGGAGGAGATCAGAGCAACATCCCCCTACTCAGTCAAGTTGCATTTGAGGCCAGAAGCTGAGTGAGGCCCTGTCCTAAGAACAGCCTCCCTTCCAGAGACCAAGCACAGGAGGCCAGACCCCAACTCTGGCTGTGACGTACCTCCAACTGCTGCTGTTCTGTAGCTACTGACAGGCTCCTTTGCAGTTACTCTCAGGTAGGCTTCCTCGGGCAGGGCCTTGTCTCTTCTTTCAGAACTCGCCCAACCGGACGCTTTCGTGCAACCCCCAAAATCTCAGTGATGTACCTAGAATCAAGGAGCAACTTAAGCTTAACCACTTTGAAAATGGAACCATAAGACTCTCGAGCTGAAAGACACCTTACAAATCCAGTCTACGTCACTATCAGTAAAAACATTAAAGTATTAGATCGGAAACAAAAAATTCACAACTGACCTTCCCTAAACTCCTACCCTCTTCTTTCTCTTTTTTTAGAGTTTTTTGTGCGTGCCATGAGCATATATAATATTAAACCCCATCTTTTGTTTTTTTTGTTTATTTATTTATTTGGGGGAGAGGGGCAGAGAGAGAGGGAGAGAGTGGATCCCAAGCAGGCTCCGTGCTGTCAGTGCAGAGCCTGATGTGGGGCTCGAACTCACGAACCACGAGATCATGACCTGAGCCGAAATCAAGAGTCAGACGCTTAACCAACTGAGCCACTCGGGCGCCACACTCCCCCCATCCCCCATCTTTTCTTAATTGAAAACTAAACTCTGCAACTCTTTATGTCATACACGCATCTCTCCTTTTATATATTTATCTACATTTTTAATTGTCAACAAATAACTGATTTTCACAAATTAACTGCAGCAGCTTCGGGATGAAAACAAAGGGTAACTACTAAGTTACCCTCTTTACCGGTAGATTAAAAGGGGGCTCATTGCTCTGAGGCGAAAACATGACTCTCCTAAATGCCCCCTCTTCTGGTTACACATGTGTAGCGGGGCTTTTGCATAACCAGGAAGCTGGAGATGTTTTGCATCTGACAAAGGACAAAGAGCATTCTTCATTCGGTCCCTCATTTACAGTCATTTGCACTTCCCCGTGAAAGGATGTGCAATCCAATGGCAGCTAGCAACACGGCATCTTATTGTAATCATATTTAATTTAATCAGTGGCATTCTATTTTTTTCTCTCCAGAACAATCTATTAAAAGTGGGTCCTCGACCCTTTGCAGGATCACATGAGCCCTGCATCACTGACCAGCTAATGAAAGCGAAGCCTATTCTAATACCAAATTTTCAAAAAGACCTTAAACCTTTTGAAGCCCATCCCTGGACCCAAGGATAAAAATCCTAGGACCATGCAGCAAGCAGGGTAGCTGAAATCTTGAACTTCTCAACAGAATTAACTATGTGAGCAAACAGTTGCTGGAACAAAAGAAACCACTCTTAACAGCCCTGAGAACCTACTCACAGCAGGCGGTGCCCAGTCTAACCTCTCTTTATCCCGTCACGAAATAGTAAGAAATAGTGCTACACCTGTACATAACCAAATGCGGATGGCTGCTGGGTTGCTTAAGTTCCAGTGTTTTTCACGTTACCGTGGTGCCAAAGCAATACATGTTCAATAGAAACCATACTTTGAATTCTGCCCTCTGCCTGGTCTAGTGATGTGCGGTAGAATGCTCTCTCGGTGCCAAGGTGGCATCGAGCCTCAGCACCCAGGCAGCCACGAGCTGCGAGGGGAACTTACAACCATTCTGTACCCACACAACCCTTCTGCTGTTCATTTTCAGTTCGACACTGAATAACTTACATGAGTTATTCAACACGTTCTTATAAAATAGGCTTTGTGCTAGAGGATTCTTCCCAGTTGTAGGCACACACGAGTGTTTTAAATAAGCACATTCAAGGCGGGCTGGACGAAGCTATGTTCAGTATGTTAGGCGTATCAAATGCATATTCGACTTAACGATATTTTCAACTTACAATGGGTTTACCATGATGTAACCCCCCCTGTAAGTCGAGGAACGTGCATACGGTCACAAAGAAAGGTGCTGTCACAAACTAACTAGAAAAACAAATAAAAATTAGGCTTGCCATTACCTCGGCTTACAGGTGTTCAATGGATGCATCCGAGTAAAATACATTTACATTAAAGAACACCGTCTCCTGATCATACCAACATACGGTGTATACACCTAAAAATAAATCAAGGATTTTCGCCCCATAAGAAAACTATACCTCAGGAAATGGTATCATCTTACATTCGAGACCTCACGTTATGAACAAAAATCTGTTTATTCTGAATTTAAAAACGTTTGGGAAGATTATTTCAATTAATGCTAGCCTTAGACATTTTAACAAAAAGGAAACAAAGGAGAGTAGATTGAACCTTTTTTTTTCTTTTTTTTGGAGGTATAACCTAACAATAGCATTTATGAGATAACATTTTTTAAAAGTCTTTTAAATATCATTTTAAAAATCAATCTGGATTTGGGGAGTGATAGATGGCCAAGGGAATAGGGCCGTTGATCTCTGCTTCCCACTAAATCCCCATTAAAATTACAGTAACGAGAGAAAAAAAGAGAAAAATCCCAAGGGACAACGAGAACAGAAAAGAATATTGGAGCAGACAAGAGATGTGACTGCTGAGCAGAGCGGAGCAGGAAGCTCACTGCCCGGGCAGGAAACAAAAGCCCGCTGACCGCTCCCGAGAGGCTCAGGAACGAGGGCGGTGGTTCCTGGGCAGGAGAGGGGAAGGGGTTAAAATGAGGGGCAGGGAGAAGTCTGCATCAGGAGTAGTTAGACCCTTACTGGACACCATGCGTATGGATTCAAGGCCTACACGTAAGACCCGACACAATAAAACTCCTAGAAGAAAGCACCGGGGGGACGCTTCAGGACACTGGATTTGGCAATGATTAACTGTGTGGGACACCAAAAAGTGCAGGCAACAAAAGCAAAAATAGACAAATGGGACAACGTGAAACCTAAAAACGCTGCCTGGCAAAGGAAACAATCAGTAAAAAGGCAGCCAATGAAAAGGAAGAAAATATTTTCAAACTACGTATACCATAATGGGGTTAGAACACAGAGTATATTAAGAATTCCTACAAGTTAACCCCCAAAACAAATAACCCAATTAAAAAAAAAACAAACAGGCCAAGAACTTGAACAGACGTTTCTCCCGAAAAGATACAGAGACGGTGAACAAGAGTATAAAAGGATGCTCGGCATCGCTCAGCATCAGGGAAACGAAAATCAACACCCCCTGAGCTACCATCACACAGATGGCTGTCAGAATGGCTAAATCAACAACACGAGAAACAACAGGTGTTGGCGAGGATGTGCAGAGAAAGGAACCCTGTGCACTGTTGGTGGGAGTGCAAACCGGCGCAGCCACTGTGGAAAGAGTACGGGAGTTCCTCAAAAAATTAAAAACACAACTACCGTATGATCCAGGAATCGCACTACTGGGTATTTGCCCCCCAAATACAAAAACACTAGGTGGAAAGGATACATGCACTGCTATGTTTACAGCAGCATTATTTACAAGAGCCAAACTATGGAAGCAGCCCAAGTGTCCACTGACGGATGAATGGATAAAGAAGATATGGGGTGGGTGTGTGTGTGTGTGTGTGTGTGTGTGTCTGTGTACTGGAATATTATTTAGCCGTGAAAAAGAATGCAATCTTGCCATTTGCAACAACACGGATGGATCTGGAGAGTATAATGCTAAGTGAAACGGTCAGAGAAAGACAAATACCATATGATTTCACTCATATGTAGAATTTAAGAAACTAAACAAGTGAACAAAGAAAAAGAGACGAACAAACACACTCTTCATTAACTACAGAGAACACACTGATGGTCACCAGAGGGGAGGTGGGTGGGGATGGGGGAAACAGGCAAAGGGGAGTAAGAGGACACTTATCACGATGAGCACTGAGTAACGTACAGAACTGTTGACTCACCACATTGTACACCTGAAACTAATATAACGCTGTGTGCTGTGTTGAATTAAAAATGGAAAAAACATTTTTAATAAAAAATAAAATAATTTTTTAAAAAAGGTATTTGCACACCCACGTTCACCACAGCACTATTCACAACAGCCAAGAGGTGGAGGCAACCTAAATGTCCATCAGCAGATGAATGGATAAAGACAAAGTGTGACAGACATAAAATGCTATATTATTCAGTCTTAAAAAAATGAAGCAATCCTGTCACAGGTTATAACAGGAAAGGAATTGAGGACATCATGCTAAGTAAGATAAGCCTGTCACTCAAAGACAAATACTGGAAGGTTCCACCCACATGAGGCATCTGGAGCCGTCAGACTCTTAGAAATAGGGAGAGGACGAGTGGCTGCCTGAGGCCTGGGCAGGGAGAAAAGGGGAACTGTACCGATGGGTACAAGGTTTCAGTTTTGTAAGATGAAAAAGTTCTAGAGGGCTGTTGCATAACAACGTCAATGTAGTTAACACTGTTGTACCATGTCCTTAAAAATGGTTAATATAGCAAACTTTGTGTTTTTTACCATAATGAAAAAAGTGGGGGGAGATAATCCTGGATGATCTAGGTGGGTCCAATGTAATCATAAGGGTGCTAAAATGTGACAGAGGGAGGCAGAAGAGGTCAGAGTAATGCAGTACAAGGTGTATTTGACCTGCTACTGCTCCTGTAAAGAGGCCCCCACCTGGAAGGGGGCCTCCAGAAGCGAGAAAACGCTCAGGAGCACATTCCCCTCTGGAGCCGCCAGGAAGGCCTGTAGACACCTTAACTGAGGCCCAGTGAGACCCATCAGACTTCTCACCTACAGAACTAAAAGGTAAAATAAATTTTGTTTTAAGCAAGGAAGCAAGCAAGAGGGAGGGAGGGAGGGAGGGAGGGAGGGAGGGAGGAAGGAAGGAAGGAAGGAAGGAAGGAAGGAAGGAAGGAAGGAAAGAAAGAAGAGGGGGGTAATTAGAACCCCAGATCTTTTCCCCAAACCGTTCCTAGTCCCATAAAACAGGAACAGCATTCTATTTTTTAAAATAAAATATTCAGAGACCAATAAAAATCAAGTGTGGAATCACAAACATGCTGGCAGAAATTAAAAGTCCAATAACCCTAAGAAAATCTCTCAGAAAGTAGAACAAAAACACAAAGAGACAGGAAATAGTTCAGAAAAAAAAAAAAAGGAAAAAAGAAAAGAAAAACATAATAAAATAAGAGAATCAAACCACAGGGCCCAAATATCTAACTAAAAGAAAAAAAAAAAAAAAAAAAAAAACAAGAGTAGAAAGGAAATTATCCAAGAAATAGTACAAGAAAATTGTCCAAACTGAAGGAAATGAGCCTCAGGATTGAAAGGACCACTGACATCAAAAGATCCTACGACCTACATCCCAGTTGGAAATTTCAGAGTTTGGGGGATAGAGAAAAGAGTCAAACGTTTTCCAGAGAAATAAAACTGTTCACGCACAGCCAACTGGGAAGCAGAACAGCCCGAGACGTTTCAACATAAATATCACAAAGCTCAGTCACAGGCAAATACAGTCATAATCAAGTAAACGTTAAATATTTCTTTATCCACACACTGTAACGAGACGGGAGCCACAAAACGGAGACGGGAAGAGCAGGTGTGCACCGAGGGTAAAGGGTTACACACGAGAGCTAAATCCTCAGCGGGATATCCATCTGTAGAAGTCTAAAATTTTAAAAGAAATCAGTAAATGGCACTTCAAGCATACGATGTGTTGTTTAGAAATAGCAAACGAGAGGGGCGCCTGGGTGGCTCAGTCGGTTAACCAGCCGGCTTCGGCTGAGGTCATGATCTCGCGGTCCGTGAGTTCGAGCCCCACATCGGGCTCTGTGCTGACAGCTCGGAGCCTGGAGCCTGCTTCAGATTCTGTGTCTCCCTCTCTCTGACCCTCCCCTGTTCATGCTCTGTCTCTCCCTGTCTCAAAAATAAATAAAACGTTAAAAAAAAAATTTAAAGAAAATAGCAAACGAGAGAATAAGGAGTAAAGGAGTTGAACAGGGGCAAAGGATAATGACAGTCTAAGAACAAGAGGGGTGGCTGTTACGATTATTATTCTAATTGTAAACAATGTGCATGTAATTACGTCAAGATAAATAAAATGAATGAACGAGTAGATGCAAGGAAGAAAGAAGGAAAGTGTATTTAACAGAGCGAACCTACAAACTGTTACATAGTGGAGACCTCCGATGTTCATCGACACAGAAAAAACGGAACCAGCAACTGTCCTAACATCGGGCAAACAGTTACTTACAGCTTGGAGTAAACCTTCCAATTACAGCATCACACACAGGGACTCCAAATACACTCCACTGCAGACCAATAAACGGTGGCCTGTTCTGGAGGCTTCAAAAATGTGACTTATGACAGAGACAGTGACAACAGATGTGTATGGAAAGAGTTGGAAGAAAGTTACTCTGAGGTAGGAAAAAAACATTAGTTCTACTGCTGTTTGATGTAAATATACAATTACTAAATATACACGTGTAACTAAATTAATTAAATGGTATAAATATGCGTTTGACTATTACCTCTATACACCCAAAACATTCCTTCTATGTCAGGTTGACCACAAAAATAGTTTTTTGAGTTCTTCTCGGTGGGAAAACATGGGAAATATAAACCAAGCAGAAAAGGTACACAAAGAAATTAAAAATCCATTTACCTGAACCATGTTGGTATCTTTCTGCATCAGTCTTCCTTCCAATCTAGGAGAAAATAAGAAGCGAATTAAAAGGCATCCTTTGCGTGCTAAACTGCTTAGAAGAAAAACCGCCTCAAATGCAGGGTAACTACTGCTCACTTCTTGTTCTCTATCCATAGCACAACTCGTTCTTCCCTACTTCCCAGCTAATTTCTGGCTGTCACAGAATACAGAGTGAACTTCATTAGGCAACGCCTGATAGAAGGAAGCACGTAAACCCCAAAGCTAATGCAAGTCTGTACCCCAAGCACACCCAATGGTACAGCTGGAGTCGTAAAATCAGACACTTTTTATAAACTGTCTCTTCTCTCGTCAGGCAGATAATTGCTCATTGGTGATACGGAGAAGGATAAACACACAAAAAAGAACACTGTTCAAACTAGGAGAATTACGACTATAGAGTAAAAGGGTGGCAACGCGTTTAAATGTTCATCTTCACTAAGTGCGACCACCAGCAGGCTGAGCGGACCGTGTGTACAGGTCGTGTACAAACCAACTGTGCGCGAACGAATAGCTGATAAGTAGCCTTCCACCCACATACCCTTAAAGCCTCAGACTCGCTTCCTCATTTCATTTCATTGAAGACTTTCTCCACTAAAAATGAAGTATCACCCTTCCAATTCATACGTGAGTTAGGTACCTGCAGAAAGAGGGAAAAGTTACCTTTGTAAGAAACTAACATTTGCATCAAGACGATGCATGCATGCAGAAAAGCACAGAAATCCTGAGGTTCTCACTTAATTCACCTAAAGCAAACACATGTGCGGCCACCACTCTCAAGGTCGCCGCGGCCCTGACTTCAAATACCACATGTTAGTTTCACCTGTGGGACAAAGGACTCTTCTCCAGGCATCTGTCTGGGAATCCACGAATCCCCGTACCTGGACCAAAATAAAATGCTTTAGGAAGAGAGACAAGTAGTCACTGACTACAAGGAGATATTCTCTCAGAAAGATGGGGACGGGTCTAAGGATGCTGTTCTGGCTGCCTGGATGGTTGTCTGAGGTCAACGTCCAGCCCCCCAGAGACTGTAGGGCAGAGAAGTTGTTTTATGATATAAATAGAAAGGGAAGGGCCTTCCCATTTGTCCAAGACAAATGTCCTGCTGGGGGTGACATGAGGAAAAGGGGCGGGGAGGGGGAGAGTTTGGACCTCCTTTTCTTTCAATGTTTAATTATTTTTGAGAGAGATACAGAGAGCGAGCGGAGGAGCGGCAGAGAGAGAGAGGGAGACACAGAATCCAAAGCGGGCTCCAGGCTCCGAGCTGTCAGCACAGAGCCTGAGGCGGGGCTTGAACTCACGAACTGTGAGATCATGACCTGAGCCAGAATCGGATGCTTTACCAACTGAGCCACCCAGGCGCCCTGGGACCTCCTTTTATAGCTGCAAAGACACCTATAAAAATACAGGTAACAGCTTCTAGTTTGTGCCAGAAGCTAGACTAAGGTACTGATGCAGATCTCATTTGATCTTCCAAAGGCTATGAAGCCTGCAGACAGAGGAGGGCACCGGGTCTCAGGGCGGGTAAGTGTGATACCCCAAGCTACACACTTAGGTGAAGCCAGACTCTTCCTCTTTACAGCTTCTGTGGAGGGCCAGAGACACCAAAAACCAAAAGGAAAATGTTCCCAGAAAAGAGGCCATTCTAACTAGATATGGAATATATTGGGAGGCCCCTGCTCATGAATCACTTAAAGGAAAAGAATCAAGTAACTCGGGGTCCCCAGAAGTCTTCTGAAGTACCAGAAGGCTGAATAGTTCTGTCACTCGCAAAGGAGGCCCACTTATCTTTCTGTACCTCAAAGGAGACGTTTCGAAAGAAACCCGTACACTTCACGAGGGGTAATGTTCTGTCGTGTTAATTTCTTTCATGCGCTGCGGGCTTTTCCCACTGCAGCAGGGGAATCAAAAGAACATGATGTCCGTCAGAAAAAGTCATAGATGCAGAGGCAAACTGCCACGAGACAATTATCGAGGATACAATGATAATGCCGCCTTCAAATGACATGCCCTACCTGCATGAATATTTAATTCGATCATAAGTGCTTTCAAAAAGCAGGGAACACGGCTCAAAACCACAACTGCCTGTTCTGCTACGTGAAGAGGGAGAGGAAATAAAATATCCAAAAAGACTGGATAGAAGACTATACGTGAGGGACTCACCAAAAGGCATGTCATTAAAAAAGCCTTCCTGCATCCTCACTGGTAAATGCAAAATAACGTCAATGACAGTAACTACGACTGTCAGACGTGACGTGCAAATTAATTTGATGCCTGTACATTTAATCTAATGAGAACCCTGCAAAGGGGGGAGGCTTGAGGATCCCCAGCGGATCAGAGGCAGACACTGGGCCCAGAGCGATTGTGTAACTTGTCCAAGGTTGCAAACCCGTCCAAGGT
Source organism: Panthera uncia (assembly GCF_023721935.1). Lineage (NCBI taxonomy): Eukaryota > Metazoa > Chordata > Mammalia > Carnivora > Felidae > Panthera > Panthera uncia. The sequence goes on from NC_064818.1 coordinate 6,481,848, forward strand.
CACGCGGTGAGGAAGTAGGAAAAGGTTCCCGCCAAGACTACGGGACACCAAAGACACAGGATGGGCCTGGCTCTGTGATGAAAGCGCCCAACCTGTGATTTTTGGATTTTCCATTCCAAAATCATTTCACGATCCTTTCACAAGTTCCCGGTTTCAAATTGCTTTTGATTCGCCCTGAGTAAAGGGTATTGGCATGCCTTCCTCCTGGTAGATGGGCTAATGTGTTGATGGCGAGTGGCTTGAGGACAGAAACAAAAATAGATCTGGATGGACTCTTTTTAGAGAGGAGAGAATGGTGAAAGCGGCTGAGAGCTCTCTGGGGACCGGCGGACATGGGATCTGGCACAGGGAGTACTCAGCAAACGCTGAAGGTCTGATTCCACAACAGACACCTGCTGGTTAGAAACTAAGGGGGGAGTTCCTTCTGGGACTTGTGTCCCAGGGAAGTGTGCTCACCGTGCACAGTCAAGCATCCAGGGGAAGAAATTATCCAAATTACATGGATAAGGCCGTGGTGGCTCTACACGTTCAGTTGAGACCAAGTACGGTAAGACAGGAACCTTCGCAGACATTAGCCCGGTGGCATACAGACAGATAACGGGAGGAGAGAGGACAGAAGGAGGTATCCTTCCCTTATGCGCAGTAATTCTGTGCAGCAACGCTCAGCCTCCTAAGGGTTTAGTGTTTACTATCACTGACTTCCTCTCGAGAAAAACCGCAGTGGAGCTGGGGGCTCGAAGGGTACAAAGGAACGAGCGTTAAGAGGCAAGGCTGAGAAAGGAAAAGATTCAAGTTCGTGAAACCCAGCAAGGCATGAACGCCCACTTTACAGGTTTGTATTTGAAGAGCCAATCCTTCCAGAGTTTACCATTTCCTCCTCGATCGGGGGGCGGGGGGGGGGGCAGCCTGACAGATTGCGAGGGGGAGGCGGCCCCATAGGACAACAGTGCTGAGATCGGCTGCCGCTGTCCCCCACGGACGCAAGACACGGACACCACAGCGGGCACGCGTGGCTGTGGGCAACTCGGTCCGAAACTCTGTAATTACATACGATTCAGTTGTTTTTCTATTAGGAGGGGAAGATGATGCGTGATTAGACACGAATGATATGGAGAGACCATAAGACCACCAGATTAACTTAGTTATATTTTTCCGTTTTTATTACATTTTTCTATGAAAATTACACTTCATTAGAATAGTAAGAACCACTGAAATTTTTCTCATTCTCACTCATGAACAACAAACGCACATGAGACCTTAGTTTGAGACTACAAAACCCGAAGTACAGAGTTAGTACCTTCTTCCTAGCATCTAAGTCTCAACAAACACAGTTTAATTGAACAGTTTCTTTCTGTCCTCTGCTTGGAGAAGAGCCTTTGCGGTCTCTCATGGGGGAGGGATTCAAGGGCGGGTTGCCGGGCCCCAGGCACCGCGTCAAGTTCACGGTGACCAGACGGTGCAACGTGTCCCTGCGGACACCACAGGCGTCCTTCTGCTGGCGGCTGGCATCACCCTCTTCGCCAGAGAGAACAACGCAGGATTACACCCCGGGAAAGCCTTCATCTGCCCCTCGCTGCACAGCATCCCCACCGTTTCCAGATTTAAAGACTTCGCGCCAAGGGCGAACTGAACGCCTGCTCCCAGCCCCTCGTCCTCCACCCCTGCTTCAACATGCAGGACATCATGAGTCTCTTGGGAAGTCCCAGCTCTTTCTCTGAGCTGCTTGCTGGGGTGCAAAAGAAAACACAAACTATAAAAAAAAAAAATCACCCATTCACTACCCTGCCTCTCAGAAGGCTTTGCTCATCCCTCTCTTCTAGAAGGTGCATTTAAATAGAGGAATTTGGAGGAACAGGTTCACTGGAAGGAAAGGACAGGTTTACACAGTGCAGCCCACTAAAATGTGGGCGAGGAAGGAGAGCATTTGGGGGGGGTGCAAACATTTTCAGAGAAATACAAGGTACTAGTCATTCCCAAAGGTGATAAAGAGCGAAAGCAACTGTACTCTGTGCAGTGAACGGTGACCACCTAGAGGCTAATCCCCGAAGACCTGAGTGTGACCTCATGCCCGCCACCGCCCCTCTCCCCTTCCCCAAAGAGGTGGCCAGTGCCTCCCGCAGAAGAAGGAGGAAAGAAAAGGTACTTCGTCCCTTCATTCAGCAAGCGCTTACTGCCCGGGACCACACAGATGTGCGAGCGGCTTCCCGGAAGGAGCTCGCAGTCCAGCCAGAAGGAAAACCCAAACCAGTACTGACATTCGTGGGTGGTCAGCGAGACCAAGGAGGTAAATAACATCAACGAACCCAAGCGCTTCCCCACCGCGGGCCAGGCGCCTTTCCTGGACATTTTATGGATCTCATTTTAATCCCGGAAACCAGCCGTCCGCCTGGCCAATGTCTTGTCCTTTTTTACCAATGGGAACGAGGGCATAAGGGACCCAGAAAAGGGTCCTGCAAACAAAAGTATCTCTTTATTCTAATTGAATCTTCAGATACCCTGGCCCCCTCCCCAAATATAAAATCTATCCCTATTTTCCCTTTAGAAGGCTGCCCAGAAGAGTGTCGGGCACCTACAACTTGTGCCGGGACATTCACAATTGGAAGAACCTTCTATCATCATAGGTCCTGTTATCCACGGCCCTGCCCGCAGTGCCCGCCCTGCTTTACCGGAGCGGGGTCTGATTGTTACTAAAACTCTACCCACGTTTGTGCCAACATAACCTTCCTCAGATGTTCTTAACTGCAGCTCCCTAGGGTGCCTGGGTGGCTCAGTCGGTTGAGTGTCTTTGGCTCTGGTCATGATCTCACGGTTCCTGAGTTCAAGCCCCATGTCGGGCTCTCTGCTGACAGCTGGGAGCCTGGAGCCTGCTTTGGGTTTTGTGTCTCCCTCTCTCTCTCTGTCCTTCCCCTGCTCACACTCTCTCTCTCTCTCAAAAATAAGTAAACATTGGGGCGCCTGGGTGGCGCAGTCGGTTAAGCGTCCGACTTCAGCCAGGTCACGATCTCGCGGTCCGTGAGTTCGAGCCCCGCGTCAGGCTCTGGGCTGACGGCTCGGAGCCTGGAGCTTGTTTCCGATTCTGTGTCTCCCTCTCTCTGCCCCTCCCCCGTTCGTGCTCTGTCTCTCTCTGTCCCAAAAATAAATAAAAAACGTTGGAAAAAAAAAATAAAAATAAGTAAACATTTAAAAAAATAAGGTGTCCTTGGGTAGCTCATTCGGTTAAATGTCTGACTTCAGCTCAGGTCATGATGTCACGGTTCGTGGGTTCGAGCCCCGCGTCGGGCTCTGTGCCGACAGCTCGGAGCCTGGAGCCTGCTTCGGATTCTGGGTCCCCCTCTCGCTGCCCCTCCCTCGGTTGTACGCTCTGTGTGTGTGTGTGTCAAATATAAACATTAAAAATAATAATGCTAATAGTTACGGCTCCTTGCAGGCAAGAGCCACACTTTCTCCGTGCGCCTCCCGCTCTCGGTACCCAGGGCAGACTTGGGTGATCGATCATCCACAAGATCCCACCATGTCTTCCCCTACCCATTCCATCAAATCAGACTCGTCCGATCAGTTCGCCCACCTCTCCTCTCCACACTTAGTCATCGTTTTCAAAACTGGAGTCTTACCCACCGTCAGAAGCTTTATTCGTCGTGAGCCGTGTGATCCTGTGGGTCTCTAAGGTCCTTCCCTCCCCGGCTGCCCTCACCGTCCATCATGCCCATCGCCCGGCTTCGAAAGAACAACGGAAATAAACGTGTTTACAATAAGAGAGGAATTTTCCACGTGGCCTTTTACTTACCAAAAACATTTTCTCAAAATACCACATGCGCACCCAATAAATTCTGGATTGAGACTTACTTTCACCTCACGCTGTGTTATAATTTACCTTTCATTAAAGCCATCTTTACACAGTCTTATGTCACTACCAAAACATGGTTTAATTACAGAAGGATCAAAAGCTATAACCCTTTTTTATTTTTTTTTAAATGTTTATTTATTTTGAGAGGGAGCGATCTCATGGGAGAGGGACAGAGAGAGAGAGAGAGAGAGAGAGAGAGGGAGAATCCCAAGCAGGCTCCACGCGGTCAATGCAGAGCCAGACTCGGGGGCTCAATCCCACAAACCATGAAGAGTCTGACACTCAACAGACTGAGCCACCCAGGCGCCCAGAAGCTGCAATCCTTTCTTACAACCGAAGGGATGTCTCATCTACTGTAGTCCCAAGTAGCATCCGTTTGAAACACTATCTCCCCAACCAGTCAGAAGGTCTCCTAAGCTTCGGTTGCGTCATACTGAGATAGGGAAACCAGAGGGCCCCCTAAAAATCCGCTTTCTGCTCCTTCCCCTGCTTACATTCCTGCCAGGACCAGCACCCCGACGTCACACACGCTGCATGTGCAAACAGTGTGTGTCCTCCCTGTAAGGGACACGGAGTCAATGACTGCTCTACAGTAGATAACGTCCCAGGAAGGACCAGGAGAGAAGCCATCACAGGGCAATTCCAGACCACGGAGCTGGACGTCCGTCCCCACGCGGGGACCCTGGCTCCGAGGAGTAACACGCGGGCCCTCGCCTTTGTTCTGACCAGTTCCTGGATGCCACACCCCAAACAAAGACGAGACCCCTGCTCCTTCCTGAGTCTCCCAGGGGCTCCGTCTATACCGTCAGTAAACCCCTCTCACTCCCTCCAGGCTCCAGGATGATTTCTGTCCTCATCCTGCACATCACGGATCCCCCGGGGCTGGTCCCGCAGGACGCTCTGGGTCCTCGGAAGGCCCCCCAGCATCCGCATCCCAAACACAGGGCACGCACGCCAGCAGCCCCATAGATGTTCCTTAAAAACTAATCCAAATGCCTTGCCTTTTGAACCCTGTTTCCTTTTAGATATTGCGAAGAATAAATATTTAGTGAAAATTCAAGGACCTCAGAACAATGAGAACTTTCTGACTTCCTTTTTACGTACTCTGAAGTCACATTAGGGCTTCCAGAGAAAACTCAGCGTGAAATGGCAAACCAAACTACCACAACACACGCTGCCAGTCACCAAGGCGGTCTTTCCCGGTCCTAAAAGAGGAAAAATTTACTGAAAACGAATAGAAGACATGCCCCAAAAGACATCCCAAATTCACTCGGACAGAGAAACAGATGAAATTCTTAAACCCAGTTCCAAAGCGCATCACTGGACACGCTCCTGGCCCAAAACCTACCGCTCTGCTCACACCTGACGCGAGCGGACACACGTCAGCGGACCCGCCCAGCCCCTCCTACTTCCGGGGGCTCCCCCACGTGACCCAGGTGCAGACACACAGCCACCGCGGATTGGGCCTGCAGGAGCACCTGATCGGAAGGCAGCCGTTCACAGGCTGGCCAAGAACCTACGAGGACGGGGCCAGCCAATCGGATTCTCCGTCTCAAAATCGGGACTCCAGAAGCCCTAGGGGAAGCCGGCGGGGTGAGAGGGCCCCGGAGAGTCAGGGCCAGCGACCAGGGGGCCCAGTCCGTCGTGGGACGTGGGAGCTGAACCTGGGCCATTTCCTAACCCGGACTCTGGGGGAGCTACGCCTACATTCCCCCCTCCGGGTACCTTCCCTGAGGCAGCCCCACCCGGTTTTCCCCAAGAGGGAACCCCGGACAGCAACCTAGGTGAACCTTTATGTGGGGACCTACCATGTACACCTGTGGGTGAAGGATAACCACCGTATTAGTTTTTTAAGTTTATTTATTTTGAGAGGCCAAGAGAGCACAAGTGGGGGCGGGGGGGCACAGAGAGAGAGAATCCGAAGCAGGTTGCACACCATCAGTGCAGAGCCAGACCCGGGGCTTGATCCCATCACCCCTGAGATCATGACCTGAACTGAAATTGGGTCGGATGTTTAACCGCCTGAGCCACCCAGGCGTCCCGAAACCACCCTCCCTTAGATTGAACAGCTCACATGACTTAGCAAGCAGTCGGGGGCCACGTTCTCCAGGAAGTGCGGCTTCCTCCCTCCTCTGGACCCAAGGTTTCCTCAGCTAGAAAATGAGGCCAGTTCGCGGGAGGGGCTCCGCGTTCCCGTCTGCGCGTGCGCCCTGCGCACAGGTGGCACCCGGCCGTCACCACACCCCTTTCAGACCAAGGATGACTCCTCATGAGGCATCTGGGGCAATGGCGGAAATGCTCTCGATTACCTGAGCTGTCCAACGATGGATTCTCATCCGATTCCATACGTAACTTTTCCTATAAAAGTTCCTAAAATGTGCCACTTTCCAGGCTGCCCCGTTGTGGCTGTGTGTACGAAGAGTATTGGAATTTCTCGTGCCTCTCACGTTTGCAGTTGCTCTGGTTTTCACTTACAATGCACAGTGCTACGATGCCCCACCTCTCCCGTAAACGATCTAAGAAGCAGAGGGAGCGTACTATCTGCTCAGTCCTTAGACAAAATATTTAGATGAGAAATAGTGCTACCTTAACCATATTTTCAGTATCCCACTTGGGTGGGGTAGGGGTGGGGGTACCTGGTAACAAAACCAGACACGGTAAATGCAAATACCTGTCTCATATATTCATGTCACACAGGTCTTAACAAATTAGAAGAGCGTTTGTCTCAGGGTCTAAAACTGTAAGCATTCAAGCAATGAAACTGCTCAAAAAGTATTTTTATTTTTATTTTTTTCAACGTTTTTTATTTATTTTTGGGACCGAGAGAGACAGAGCATGAACGGGGGAGGGGCGGAGAGAGAGGGAGACACAGAATCCGAAGCAGGCTCCAGGCTCCGAGCCGTCAGCCCAGAGCCCGACGCGGGGCTCGGACTCACGGACCGCGAGATCGGGACCCGAGCTGAAGTCGGACGCTTAACCGACTGCGCCACCCAGGCGCCCCTCAAAAACTATTTTTAAAATGATGTCAGCAAGGGGGGCCTGGGTGGCTCGGTCGATTAAGCATTTGACTCTTGGTTTCGGCTCAGGTCATGATCTCATGGTTCCTGAGATTGAGCCCTGCGTTGAGCCGCATGCTGGGCTCTGCACTGACAGTGTGGGGCCGGCTTGGGATCCTCTCTCTCTCTCCCTCTCCCCGTCTCTCTCTCTCTCTCTCTCTTTCTCAAAATGAATAAACTGTTTTAAAAATGTCAGAAAAACTATTCAAGACTTTGAAAGGAGCAAAATACATCCCTTTGTGCCCCTTCAATGGCACACCAGACATCACCCAGTGGGCCTGCCGAGGGCCATCCGAGTCAACAGGGCACAAACCTTTGACCGACTCTCTTTCACAACCCTGTGAAACTCTGAGTAGTTCCAGATAATCTGACCTAGAGCAATGCACATAAGGTCTGATTTCTGCCTGGAAGAAAAGATAACCCCAAACGGTACACTGTACTGTTTTTCTAACTAGTTTTGTTATCCATTAATAAAATCATTTCAGTAATTCCTTTTTTCCAGTTTCTCAAATTTTCTTTTAATTCCCTCCCGCGTTAAATAAAACCAATGACATATGTTCGTTTACTATCTACATGAAACACATTTTTAGCTTTTTGAAAATTATTCTTCAGCAGTGACGATCCATTTTAAAAATCGCTCCATTATAGACCTCTAGAAAAGTATTCACAGCAACTGGTAACAATACGACCCACTAGGCTATGAATTAACTGGTCCATGCAATTTGGGAGCCAGATCCTCACAATTCATAGTGATACAGGTGGTAACATACAAACGTCAAGGCCATGACAGCAGTGTCATTCCCGGTACATCAGTATGTGACAACTGACGCAGAGCCTTGAACTCCAGTCACATAGATGCAGACCATGCATGCTCTTCTAAGAGAGATGATATAAACAAAATCCAAGTAAATGCATATAGCAGGTGGGGTGTGTGTGTGTGTGTGTGTGTGTGTGTGCAAAACCATAGCTAAAAATAGAGCTGTGCAATGAAGACAAGTAGAACACATAACCTAGGAGGTGAAGCAACCCCATTTATTCAGGAAAAAAGTCGTAATCTTGGTTCTAATCTGTTGCCCTTGTGCTTACATTTTCTGAGCTAAAGAGCTACACACCTAACTTAGCAAAGCAAGGCACATACGTGTAGGCAGGAGTTTTTAAATTCTCAGAACCTTTCAACTTCCCAAAACAGGGGTCTGGGGTTCTCTACCCATCACTTCGTATGACTTCTTTAAATAAGAACTACAGACATCAAGCGGAAAACAGGGCCAAATGTTTCCACTTTATAGAAACAGTGAGAAGAAGGTTAATTCTACCACTCATTTTTCTAAATACCACTCAATTTTCTAAACCAAAAATCAATAGTTTCTCAATATAAATTAACCTGATGCATGAAAATACATTACACTAAGTATTTACACAGTAGAAATCACAAAGATTCCTGCAAGTAACAAGTCTCCCTACTAAGACTTAAAACAGGAATTTATTTATGTAATTTACGGCATGTGTTTTAAACACACTTTTCAAGGTGACCACAACGTGTTCAGGAAACCATTTAAAGTTACTGCACACGAAAACCCGGCCCTGTGGACACTGCATCCTTAGGTTTCGAGAACTCAGAAGGTTCATGTTACTCCCAGATCTATACCGACCAGGTACCGACTCAGGTACCCCCCTGACCAGGAAGATCTCCTCCTTCTCTTCAGTGCCTACTCTTCCCTTCCAGGATGCATCTGCCGAGCTCTCCACTCCCCGGATGTCAGTGGAATCCCACTAAAAACCCTTCTGTGGAGGCAATGACCTTTGTCTCCCTGCTCCAGAATTTCTCGGAACCTTGAAAACGCTAATGAAGACAGGGATTCTCCAAGAAAAGGCTACCGTAACACACCATCTCTTGTTTCTCCGAACTCCAAAGACTACATCCCGCAATCCATATCCTAGTGACAACGATTCACTTAGCTTGGCTCTTGAGTTTCTCCCACCGAGTGTCTGTATTCCTCAGCCAAGAGCCAGGTGTCCATCCAGGCCAGCCACGTACAGAGACAGCGGGGGTCTCACCCCCCAAGGGTAACCTGAGCACCTGTGGAGCCACTCCACTCGCTCACTGCCCTCATGTCTTAAGCTTGTATCATTTAGGGGCGCCTGGGTGGCTCAGTCGGCTAAGCGTCTGACTTCGGCTCGGGTCACGATCTCACGGTTCGTGGGTTCGGGCCCCGCGTCCGGCTCTGTGCTGACAGTTCAAGAGCCTCGAGCCTGCTTCAGGTTCTGTGTCTCCCTCTCTCTCTCTGCCCCTCCCCTGCTTGCACTCTGTCTCTCTCTGTCTCTCAAAAATAAACAAACATTAAAAAAAAAATTTAAGTTTATATCATTCAAGTCCTAACAACCAGAGGCTACAAAGCATCGTCCTCCTTAGGAGGTCCAGGTTAAAACAAAAATCCTCAAATGGCTCAGTTATCAAACAACATAATGAGACTTTGCTGCCCAGATAAAAGAAAAGTGATTTTTCTGGGTTGAATTTTTCCTCTTTTAGTAAGTGAAAATCTCTCTGTAATATATTACAATTTTTCTAACTCTCCCTGTTTGAAAAAATACTAGATGTACTTAGAATGATATGAGAAAATAAAAGTATGCACAGACAAGAAAAATGGCCAATAATCTTAGTCCTCCATCAGAAGCACTTAACCACTTTGAAATTTTTATTTCCAATCCTTTTGCAGGAGGACAGGAACATTTGTTTAGTCCACTAATGTATATATAGTGTGAAATAAAAGTTTTTTACCTTTCTGTATAATTCTTGTGTATTTCTTGCATATTTTTGTACGTTTTATATACTTTATATATATTATGTACTTATCTCATGATTTCATTCATTTTATAAGTATAGGATGAAATGCTCAGTTTCATAATCATTTTTCATGTCATAACATATAAACACGTTTTCCACTATTAAAATATTCAACATCTTTGCGCCCCCCCCCCATTTGGAGAGATGGTCAATTCACTGCTTTGTGGGGAATTAAGAGTTTTCCCCCAACTTCTGATAACATTTGTTTTTTTAACTTTATTTATTTATTTATTTATTTGAAAGAGAGCAGGGGACGGGGGCAAAGGGAAAGAGAGTGAGAGTCTTAAGTAGGCAACCTGCCCACTGCAGAGCCCAACACAGGGCTGGATCCTATGACCCTGGGATCATGACCTGAGCTGAAATCAAGAGCTGGCACTCAACCTACTAAGCCACCCAGGAGTCCCCACATTTATTTTCTTGTAACAGTTACTCATATTTTGGAAAACATGGTTGGTTTTACCAAATGCAGGACATGTATGCATACCATTTTGTAACTTGTTTTCATTCACACTGTATCCTAAACACCTTTAAATATACTTCTTGGGTTATTTCTTGATTTTTTTGTTTAACAAAACCCCTCCCCCCACCCCAGCCAAATTTCACATGATCTTTGTGAGTCAAGGTCATCAAGAATATCTTTAGCCATAATATGTCACTGCTACAGGTGCAAATAAATACGCACGCATATCAGGATGAACCACCCCAAGAGACGCCCTAAATCTGTTGTTTTGTTGATTTTTTAAGCGTTCTCTAATACCAAGCTTTTTAATCAGCGGTCTTTCCCTTATGAAAGCAAGACAGACATAAAACAGCTCTCAGCTGAAGTGCCTGCAAAGGGAGTTAGTGATTCAAACACTCCCAGTCGCCGTATGAAGAGGTGGAGGAGGAAGATTATTTTCCTGTTACTAAGACTTGGGGGATTTCAAAACAACCTCTCCAATTTATGAAGTAGTGATGAAAGGTCAGTATCAACGGTTTCAATCAACTTTTCTTTCCCACAGTCAGTAAGAAATGCATATCCCTCAACACCTCCAAATTCATGTAAGGGCGTCTGGAGAAGGTTTACTCCAACACCTGCAAATTCCTTCCCGTCATTCATCAAAAGGCATTTCTGGATTTATCAGTTTCCTCGGGTTCTGCGGCTTGACTGATTAGCCACAGTCCAAGTTTTTTGCTGTTTTTTCTTTTATAGAAGGATAAGTGACACACACTATCCTATCATTTTCAGGTGTATATCACAGTGATTCAACATTTTTATATATTATAAAATGATCCCCACAATAACTCTAGTTACCATCTGTCATCATACAAAGTTATTACAGTATTATTGACTGTATTCTCTACACTGTACATTATACCCCATGACTTAATTTTTGCCTGGCAGTTTGTACCTCTTAATCACTTTCACCGATTTCTCCCATCCCCCGGCCGCCCCCCCTGGGTAATCGACAATTTATTTCTTGCATCTGGGGGTCTGTTTCCATTTTCCTGTCTCTTCAGCTGTTTTGTTTTAGATTCCACATATAAGTGAAATCATACGGTGTCTTTGACTTATTTCACTTAGTATCATATTCTCTAGATCTATCCACACTGTAAGCAAATGACAAGATTTCTTTTCTTTTTTTTTTTTTTTTTTTGTGGCTGAGTGATATTGCTCTGTGTGTGCACGTGCACGCATGTACACATACGTACCACATCTTCTCTATCCATTCGTTTGCTGACGGGCACTTGGCTATTGTAAATAATTACAAATAATTGTAAATAATGCTGTAGTCAACAAAGGGGCGCATGTATCCCTTCCAATTGGTGTTTGCATTTTCTTCAGATAAATACCCAGAAGGGGAATTGCCAGATAGCATGGTAGTTCGAGTTTTAATTTTTTGAAGAACTTTGCGCCATTTCCGTTCCCACCTACAGCGTAATAAGGGTTCCCTTTTCTCAACATCCTCAACAACATTTGTTATTTTTGTCTTTTCGATACTAGCCATTCTAACAGGTGTGAGGGGATATATCACTGGAGTTTTGATTTCCATTTCCCTGATGACTGGTGGGTGATTTTAAGCATCTTTTCATGTGTCTATTGGCCATCTGTACGTCTTCTTTGGGGAAAAACATGTCTATTCAAGTCCTCCACTCACCTTGTAATCAGGCTATTTGTCTTTTGACATTAAGTTGTGTAAGTTCTTTATATATTTTGGCTATCAACCCTTTATTGGATGTATGATTTGCAAATATCTTCTCCCACCCAGCAGGCGGTCATTTTGTTTTGTTGATGGTTTCAACCGTGATCCAAATTTGAGGCCAAATCAACTCCATGAGATTAAAGACGCTTTTTTAAAAAGATAGAATTATCTGATGACCTTCCCTGCATAATGAATCAACTTCTTCATTAAATATGTTCTCAAAAAACTACATTTCATATTCTATAGGCATACTATTTTAACTTGAGAGAGAGCACACACTCGCACTCGCCCACACACACACGCGCATGTGAGTGGGGGGAGGGCAGAGGGGGAGAGAGGAAGGGGGGGGAGAGGGAGAGAGAATCTCAAGCAGGCTCCATGCTCAGTGTGGAATCCAACACGGGACTCGATCTCACAACCCTGGGATCGCGACCTGAGCTCAGATGCTCAACTGATTGAACCACCCGGTCACCCGCTTACTATTAAATGAATAAGGGCAATACTGTCAGGCAAACAGAGGGTACATTTGCCAGAACTAATCTCTAACCCTGTCCTACACAGTGAGTACTACAGCTGTCTAGTGACCTAAGTGGAGGTCGGCAAGTCATGTTTTAAAATTACCTTGTACTGAGGATACAGGAAGGGCATGAAAATAATTGTTTACCATCAACAACAGGCAAAATCTATACCCAGTTCATCTACAGAACTTAAAACTCTATCGGCCACACGAGAGGCATACAAAAAATTTTCCGAACGAGTGTGTGTCTTCAAACAATACCATTTTTCATTTACCAGAAATGGTTCCCGTCAGGATTAGTGCATATTCTACTTAAATTCTGGGGCAGCCTCCGCAAACACCCGCTACGGTCAAAGTGACAAGTCTCAGCAGAAGCCCCCCATGTGTTGGCGTCCTTAAACTCTTTAAAAGGAAGACCCTGTTTGAAATGACTTCTCCCAAACAGCTGAGGATTTGTCCCATGGTTCCACACTGTGCTGTTCCAACTCAATGACACCACCCCCACCCCCACCCCCCGCCATGTCTCCCTTGAAAAGGTCAAAACTCACTCACTAGAACTCAAACACAGCTCGGTGAATTTGCCCGAAGCAACCTGCTAATGTGCAGAAATGTGCACATGTGCATTTTTTGAAATGTCTTTGAAAAAGTCTTTCCTGCCATCTCAGTGCCTCTGGGCGTGTGTGGGCGCGTGTGTTTAACCTGTGACACAGGAAGCCAGGTGAGATGCTAGCTCTCATCTCTGATTCGGTACTGAAATGATTTGCACTTACAATTATTCTAACTATCCCAAATTATAAGCAAGAGTCGGGGTTGATTACTGTTGATTAAAAAATTGCCATGGGACGCAATGTAGTATAATGGTATGAGACAAGTTGAAAATTAAGACCTGTAAATATGACGTCTAGTAGAAGACATCAGAAATAGGTGGGGGCATTCTTGGATGGCACAGTCATGGGGGTTCCTGCCGGCATCGGGCAAGTGGGGTCCAGAGAAGCCAAATGTTTTCAAGTATGTGGGACAGGCCCACATATGAGGTCCCGCCTTAAATAACAACCGTGAGCAACAGGGAGGAATCTGGATTTCAGACCACAGGGTTTCTCATGAGCTGTGTGCCTTTTAATGACCTACGGTTAAGCCATTTAATTCCGGGCCTCGAGTTTCTCAAAGGTAAACTGGAAATATTACTATTCGCCTCACAGGGTTCTTTGTGTGAGACCGTGGCGTGGGCTGGAAGGAATTGCCCACGTTCACATCCTGGCCCTACACCTGCAGACTGTGAACCCCGATGAATCCACTTACCCTCTCCAGTCTCCTCATCCATAAAATTCGGGCAAAAAAGTGGCAGAGTTTTGATGAGCAGGGGCTCAATGCACGTTAGCTACGTTATTATTAGAGCAGGGCTAATTAGCGATAGGTGTTCAACAGGCGCTCCCAACTCCACGGCCACCCACAACCAACAGGAGAACCAGGCACACACTTTCAAAAGCTCAGCAAGTACTCCCGTCTCTGATCACCGGTGACGAGAACCATTAGTAACAGACCAGCGGGGCCTACTCATTACTGATATTGACATTTCAGCAAATGGTCTCTCAAAACGAACCTGCAAACTAGTGTTCTGTCTTGTTTAAAAAAAAAAAAAAAAAGACATACAAATGGCATTGATTAACGAGGTGCAGTACGTGCAGAGGTTTCCAGGTACGCCCCACAATATAATTAATAGTCTAGAGGATTAAATGGCAAAGCCCAGCTTCCAAACTCCAGGTTAAATGCAGAAACGCCAAACAGCTACGACATGCCAGTACCCGTTTCTTCGGACATGCTCACACCCTGAAAGATTGAGCTTTGGGAAGATGCTGGATGCGTCTGCAAACGACGTTGCAGACGTGCAGAGCTATTAATGAGCTTACGGCCCGCCCTGCCAGAGGCTAACACGCATGAAGCTGGCAGAAAAATGTCCCATGGACTGGGAACACCCAAGTGCCGATGACAAACAGAGCAGCAACACAGTTCTCTGGTGGCAACAAATTGTAAACACCTCAGGAGCCTAAGCAGACAAAAGAGTGTCTCACTTTGCACAGACACTCAGCACATCTCCGGCGTTCGGAAGCATAAAGTCCCTCGTCCACGGAGTGAGTGAACCCCATTCCAAGCCCATCGTGGTAGCTTAAGGTTCTGGGATTTTAACGGGGTGCTGGGTGCTCAGAGTCAGGATCGTGCCGTATCTGCCAAGGGAGGGACTTAATTAATGAGTAGACTGTACTTGCCGGAAATCACACGTGCTTGAAACACCTTCCTTTTAGGAGAAAATGGTTAAAGAGCTGCCTTGTATTTAATCGGCTCTGTTTCACAGTTGCTGTCAGGATGGAAACCATGTTAATCAAGCTGAATTCTAGAGGACATCTGGCCATGCACCCAACAGATGCTCAAATTCTGGCTCTCCCAAGCCCAAGAGCAAGCATCCCAAGATTTTCCACGGACACGTCCTTTGACGGAGTTTTCTCTAGAGATATACTCAGGCATGTGTGCAATGACGAAGGGCATACCTCTGCGTATGGTTTGTAAAGCATAAATGGGGGGCGGGGGTTAAATACATCCAGTCATTCCATACACCGCAACTATGCAGCCAGTACAACGGATGGGATAGACTTATGTGTGCTGATCCATAAGCACCTCCCAGGAGTGCCGCCCAGTGAAAAGTGCGAGGCATGGAACAGCGTGGACCCTGTACGCAGTCTGTGTTTGTATTTGCATGGCACGCGTGGAAGAACCAAGAGAGCTGAAACCGGCTCACGGAAGCAGGGGAGGCTTTTCACTTTCTAGATCCTTCTGCGTGGCGTAGGAAATTTTTGTGAGGCACATGTGTATGTTTCATTTGCCAATAAAAAAAGAAACAACTTTTTTAAGTAAAAGATAGACGTAGTAGTGACACATAGATAGGTAGATAGATAGACGGTCCCTATCTCCCAGTTTCCCTTTGATATGAACCCAACGTATTAGATGACAAGCATGACCAAGGCAGGCAGATTTTTAAAAACGAAGCAGCAATTACACTTCCTCGCTTCCCTACAAAACTGGTAACCACCTTTCCTAAACTCTACTGGAGGAGGCACATACGTTCCACAGATGCTTGCAGAAAACAGGCCCACAAAATGTCCGAAAAGTTTGTTTTTGTACTCTGCTATGAATAGTTCCTTAATGGCCCTAAATGTCCCGCCTCCTTACTGTCAAGCAGGTCACAGCACCAAACACAACGTCTAGCCTCAAGTAAACATCACAAAAAGCACTCTGCTGGTTGTCTGCTGCTCTCTCTCTCCCGGCCGAATGTCCGGGGGGGGGGGGGGGGGGGGGGGGGGGGGGGGGGGGGGTGCGGGGGGGGGGGGGGCGGGACGGGGGTCGGGGGGGGCGGGGGGGGAGGAGGGGGGGGAGGCGGGGGAGGGGGGCTGGCGGAACTGCTCACCTCACCAGACATCGACAGAGCACCTACGTACTACACAGAATCACACCACACCCTCTGCCCTCCCACCGCCACCACCACTGTCCGGAAAAGCGGGGACCCGGGAGCACAGCACGAGCAAATGCCCCGGCTGGCCCAGTCCTCAACTAACTCGGGCCAACCCCATCGATATGGACAGGTGTCACCTCGCCCAAGAAGGACCAGATGTGGCCACAGCAGCCACATGGCTCCTGGACCCCGGTTTCAAGGCAATCGGCCGCCCCCGGACCTTCCTAGACCACATACCTGGTGATCACATGGCTTTCGGACAATAAAAACAGCTCCCTCCTGCCAGCACCGAGGCCCACCCTCCATTCTGGAGCCCTGCAAGTGCATGACCTCAACTCAGCCGCTCAGCCTCTCCGCTCCGGGAGGTCTCCATCTGCAAGTTGGTCCCCGTAACGCCACCTACCTCCAGCTCCCAGAGCCGCAGTGAGGATGGGGCAGGTAAGGCTCTCGGCACACGGGGCACTCTCCTTCCTGCGTGTCAGCTAGGGTCATCAATTACCACCACCTTCTCACACGGCCCTGTGGTGGCCTCCTCGCTGGTCTCCCTAATTCCACACTAGCTTCTTCTCAGGAGCCAAAGTGACCTTAAAGGTGGGGAAGGGTGAAGTCACCCTGGTTAACCCCCCCCTGCTTTGTGCCTCCAACAGCGCCCTGCTGTTATCACAGAACCGAGTCCAGAAGCTTCAGCACCAGCCTCTCCAGGCTGCACCAACGATCATTAACTCTGGGTCCACCCCCACCACCAAGGTAGGGTAGAAGCCTCTGCCGGATGCCCCCACTACTCCTTCGTTGAGCTTTTCACCCTTACGAACAGGAGGATGCCTGATAAGAGCCGTTCCTCGCTGGAGCGTGAGCGCCCCTCGCCACCACCCTGCCAGGAGCTGCGGGGCGACAGCTCAGACAACGGCCAACCGGCAAGCAACCCCCGACCCCACCTCTCCACGCGTTACAGTCCGTGCAACCCGTAACCACGTGGACGCGGGGAACACGACGACCCGGCTCCAGGGCGGCCTCACGTGCAACTCCTCTGCACAAAGCTGAGGGGCGCCAGTGAGGTTCCGGAAGATAAACCGAAAGGTTACCGCGTATCAAATTCCGCGTCCTTCCACTGACCGCTTCAGACCACATGATCCATCCACCTACCATCCAACACCGCTCAGCTCTCGCGCTCTCTCTCTCAAAATAATAAACTTAAAAAACAACAACAACAACAAGGAATATTCACAGTGTTGGGACGTCTGGGTAGCTCAGTCAGTTAAACGTCTGACTCCTGATTTTGGCTCAGGTCATGATCCAGGGGCATGGAATCGAGCCCCACGGTGGGCTCCATGCTGAACACGGATACTGCTTGGAATTCGCTCTCTCCCTCCCTCTACCGGTCCCCTGCTCACATGTGCACATACACGCTCTCTCTCTCTCTCTCTCTCTCAAAATAATAAAAAAAAAATTTTTTTTTATTAAAAAAAAATACATTCGTAGTAGTATACAATCACCACCATGACCACATCCGGACTTTTCTGTCATCCCAAACTGAAACTCTGTAGCCACTGGACAGGAACCACCCACCCTCTCCCCACAGCCCCTGGAAGCCGCATCCCACCTTCTGTGTCTGTGAATGTGTCTGCTTCAGGGTCTCGCACAAGTGGAGGCAGACCGGATCTGTCCTTGTGTGACTGTCTCACTGCACCCCATGCTGTGTTCGAGCCCACTCACCTTGAGGCAGGTGGCAGCACTTCCTTCCTTTGTCAGGCTGAATAAGACTCGACCGTGTGTACGCATCACACTTGGTGTAACCACGCATCCACAGAGGGACACCTGGGTTGCCTCTACCTCTGGGCTGTTGTGAGAAACGCTACCATGAACTTGGGTGAGCAAAGCTCTCTGAAAGGGTCCGCTTTCAATTCTCAGGAGCGTATTTTTCATTCCCGGAGGAACCACCAGACCTTTGTAGGAGAGGCTGCGCCCAATTCCCATCTCCACCAGGGTATAAGGTCCAATTTGTCCACAGCCTCATCAGCATTTACATTTTCTGGGCATTATTGCTGTTCTTGTTTTTATAGTGGCCATCCTAATGGCAACCCTTTATTTTTCAAACTTTACAACTGGTTAACTGAATTAAATTTTTGTCTCGCCTCTCACCTGTGCAGTCAGTTAAGGATGTTAGCAAACCTGCCTCTCGTGAGTACGCTAAATATTCATATTACGACAGGTAATTTTCATAGGGCAGCTAAGAGTAAAAAAAGAAAAACAAAAAACAGAAAACAAAACAACAACAACAAAACCACAACCAAAAAACCAAAAAGAGAGAACTCTTGACACAAAGTCACCCTGTATTCAAAATCTGAAAACGCCAGCTTCTGAGACTGGTACCGTGCCTTTTGTAAACCTCAGTTTACCGGTTAATGAACTCGAGCTCATAGATCACTCATCCATGAAACTCTCGTTTCTGGAAGCTGTCGGGAGAATCACATTCCAGCCTGCGCCTGGCACCCCATGAGCTCTCAAAGAATGACAGGTGACGAGGACGTGGGGGAGGTGCTGCGTGACTACCGGAGCACCACGAAGAGGTAAATCACGGAAAGGTCCCACGTTCAGCACCGTCTCCGCGCAGAGCCTCTCCTCCGCGATGCAGGCGTCAGTGCGCCGTGCAATTTACACGCCTCCCCCGCAAGCCTCAAAGCTGTCGCTGAAGTGGTAACAAGAACTTGTCACACACTTCAAGTTATATTCAACCTAGTTAAAGCAGAAAGGTAGAGCACACTGTGAGCCGAGACTGTTTTCCTCTGTTCTCTCGGGGGAGAAATAAGTCAGCGTCAGATGCCTGTCTCTCAGACGTGTGGCTCTGCCTAAGTCACGCCCCGTCGGAAAGAAACAGCTCGCTCTGCTGAGGCCTCGCTGGGGCCCCTTCACTTGGCTCCTTCATCTGGCATCTCGTGTGCATTCACGGAACGTGAGGGGAAGACAGAAATCTTTTACCCAAACTCCCCCCAAGTAACTGCTGCCGGTCAGCTCTGTTTCTATGGATTTACCAGGGAAGTATAAAGCACTTGGGAACCCGAAGCCGACTTCACAGCTAAGCAAATCAAATACATGGAAGTGGACTTAAAAATAAAAGTTAAATGAGGGGCGCCTGGGTGGCTCAGTCGGTTAAGCGTTGGACTTCGGCTCAGGTCATGATCTCACGGTCTGTGGGTTCGAGCCTCGCGTCAGGCTCTGTGCTGGCAGCTGGGAGCCTGGACCCTGCTTCGGATTCTGTGACTCCCTCTCTCTCTGCCCCTCCCCTGCTCACTCTCTGTGTCTCTTTCTCAAGACATAAATAAACATTAAAAAAAAAAGTGAAATTAAAAGGATGCTAATGCACCATTGAAAATACCTGTAGACGGGCGCCTGGGTGGCAGAGGTGGTTAAGCATCTGACTCCCGGTTTGGGCTCAGGTCATGATCTCACCGCTTGCGAGTTCGAGCCCCGCATCAGGGTCTGCGGTGGCAGTGTGGAGCCTGCTTGGGATTCTCTCTCTCTCTCCCTCTCTCTCTCTCTCTCTCTCTCTCTCTCTCTCCTTCTCAAAATAAATAAATAAAACTTAAAAAGATTTTTTTTAAACTTAAAAAAAGAAACAACACTTGTAAGCCCTTACGTGTATGTGTGTACCGGGTGATTTTCTGAGCACTTTACAGTTACGAACACCTTTGATCTCACAGGGCTTCTGATTTGGATCCCGATGGCATTACAATGCATTTCAAGTACTCCTTAAAATTTCGACGCACAGAGGAACATTCACGTAAAATTAACACTCCACAACTTTAATTATGTCACTGGCTTCAGGTTTCTAGACTGTCTGCATCTCTCCAGCTTGGCTAACGTCAGCTCACGCTAACTAACCTCTTTCTCCGGGGAACCCAAAGAAGTGGCTAGAAAAACGGGGAGGCCCTGGAAAAGGCCTCTTTTGAGGTTAAGTAGTCCAAGTTTCACCAGAAAATTGTTTCAACCACTGTTACGTCAAAATCCTTTCAATTGCTTTCTAACTTCAATAAGGAAGGTGAACGGGTATGTCACATTTTATCTTTCATTGGTCCATTGTCCGAAGAGCTCTTTCTTTAATGGGTTCTAGGATAGCCCCTAGGGTGATGCTGACCAGTTTGACCAGTTGTTTCAGAGAATATCCTTCCCGTGGGGTGTCTCTGGGTTTCTTCAGGATCACAGTCAAATGCCGCATTCTTGGCTGGGGTGTGACACGAGAGCATCACATCCAGGGACACAGGCCACTCACCATCCCTTACTGGAGATGTTAACTTTGATCCCTCATTTGGGATGTTGCCCAGGTTCCACACTGAACTGATACTTGCTAAATCAATTATTAAATTTGTGGGGAGAACAGTGACATACTTTGATTTCAGAAACTGACTTATGCAACGGATTGGTTAATAAATACCTGCTGAGCACCTGTTCCTTGCCAGGCGCTATGGCGATACTGGAGATTCCACAGTGGGAAGACAGACATCCCTGCCCTTGAGGCTTATGAAAGGCAAGCCACGGCCAGTAAGTAAAGATATTCTTTGCGCTCTGGTGACAAGTGCTTCCAAGGAAACAAAGCAAAGATAGGCACAGGGAGGGCTGCTGCTGGGATCTCAGTCCTCTACCTACCCAACATGCTGCAGGAGCGATCTTCCCAAAGCAGAAACTGTACCTCGACGCTCCCTGCTTAAAACACAAAGAGTACGTCAAGCCTTCTCTGCAGACATCCAGGGACTTCACAGGTACCCCACCCTTGCCACATTCATGTCTTCTCTTCCTCCCTTGTGACCTGTGCTCTGGCAGTGACGCCTGTGCTTCCCCCCAGACGTGCCCTGCCGAGGCCCCTCCTGCGCCCCTGCTCGCGCTTCGGGGAGCTCCTCTCCCTCGTCCATCACGGCACCTCCCAAGACGCGCCTTCAATGCTGAGGATGGGACGGAGGGAAGGAATCCCGCCTACAAACCCTACCATTCTAACACAGATGAAAACAGCGTCCTAAATTATCTGAAAATTAAGTAGCAGCTATTTACAATTCCATGTTTTATACATCATTTTTATACAAAATTTTGTATTGTATGACAAAGGTACTTGGTTATGTGTTTTCAAATTATCCTAGGCAGAGCACTTAATCAAACATGTTTGATTTTTTTCCCTCTTTTCTGGGTTAATTAAGGAAATTAATTTGCAGAGGTAATTCCACGATTCACACACAGGATGAGAGAAATTAGCAGGCATTTCTTGAGCTAAAACAGCTTGTACCTGAACATCATGAATACGTGAATGCCCACAACAAAATAGCACAGAATTTCACCTGCACAGATCCAGGGAAGCCTGGTGCAGTGTAACTCAACAAGCTGTTTGTGAGACCTCATGAGGGCGTCGGGGAGGCTCGGGCACTGAAGCGTCCGACTTCGGCTCAGGTCATGATCTCACGGTTTGTGAGTTCGAGTCCCGCGTTGGGCTCTGTGCTGACAGCTGGGAGCCTGGAGCCTACTTTGGATTCTGTGTCTCCCTCTCTCTCTGCCCCTCCCCCGCTCATGCTCGCTCTCTCTCTCTCTCTCTCTCAAAAATAAATAAACATTAAAAAAATTATTCTAAAATCTGTGAGATGCTCTGTCCTGCATCTGGTGCCACAGGAGTTTCTGAAAAAGGCTGAAATAGGAGCCCTGCTTTCAAAGAGGTCAGAGGATGTGGTGAGATGTTCAAACCTATGGTACCGCTAGAAGCTTAACCAAAAAAAATCTTAGGACTAATTTTTTAGGTAATTACACATAATTACATAAACAATTACAATTTTAAGCACGAGTATTTAGTGAAATTAAAAGCACACGTTTCTCTTCATCATCCATTTCTGCTGGATGTACGTAGGTACGTTTCCTCTGGGAAGGGAGGAATTGGGCTATGGGGTTTTCTCAAATTTGTTTCTTCGGGCAGAGGGCTCACTTTGTGGACAGAGACTGTGTCTTTATTTTGCAGAACTAAATACGAGAGTTAGAAATGCCTGACTCCGTCGGCGGCCATGACTGAGCAGAACTGCGCACCTGGGCAATCTTCTCCGCTGCCCGTGAAAGATGACTCTGAACTTCCAACTCCGGCTGCCCACACACACAGATGACTTACAAACGAGGAAAGGAAGAGGAAGCCCGGCCAGCAGGAGTGGCTGGGAAGGAACGCTGCAGGCCCAGGAGCACCCCTAGTCCCCAGGGGGGTGAGGGGACAGCCCCCACTGAAGACCTGCTTCCTGCTTCTCCCTCCACAACAGAGAGGCGATCACACTCTGTAGACCGACCCACCTCCGGCCCTTTCCACCCAGAAGGTTTAGTCCTTTGGGCCTGACCAGAGCCACAGCTGTCTGCCCACATTTCACACTGCACATCTGCCTAAGGAGCGGATTCCAAAGTCACTAAAATTCTGGGATTCTGCTACTTCATACTGGGCGCATACAAAATTTTGTCACCTGAGAACTCTAGGGCAGGAGGAAAAGAAGAAGAAAAATGTCTTTCAATCTCCAGATCCTTGACTTTAAGTGTATCCCGGGAGATGCCCTCAAGACGTCACAAGCTTTTCCTAAGTAAGCGACCAAGATGCAACCTTATAAACACGCGTCAACTTCTCGGCCTTAACAACAGCTCCCGAGAGCAGGTTGGCACAGGTGTGAAAATGTACTTATCATCCAAGTAAGACTCTCAGCACAAATCAGTTTCTCCCACGATAATACAGACAGACCCGCAAACAGGTAAGTCCAACCTGAAATAAAACAAACTCAAGCACCAGTACAAAGTCGTGACCCATACAAACGATGGCCGCCAGAGAAAGTCTTCAAGATTTCACAGAATCCTGGGAGAGAACCACCCCCCACTGCCCCGGCCCCAGCTGAATTGGGAAACGCCACCAGCTGAATTGGGAAAAGCCACCTTACTGGGAATGACAGTCCCGTATTCCTCCCAGAGGTGTGAATCCCCCTTGTGACGTCTGCGGAAGGCGCGGCCCTCTGTGTAAAACTTGTAGATGCTCATCTGCCTCTGTTACTGACAGGGAAATGATTAGCGACCGCCCCGGCAGGGTGGGGAAATGAACTTGCGGGCTTGTGTGAAAACAACCAAACGCTGTTTTTCCAGAACAGCTAAGAACATGCTGTCCTAAGTGCAGTCGAGTGAAACGTTCTTTCCTGGTTCCCAGCCCTCAGAGGAGGAAAGAACAAAGCTGCTGGCTTGGCCACCAATGAACAGAGCCTGGGGGTCACCTCCGTGTGCAAACACTGTTCCACGGTCACTGTCCCTCTGACAGCCGGGACTGACCGAGGCCACAGAGACGCTGAGGCCGGAGGGCTGTCAGGATATACTGACCGTGTTGCTGCTGTACGTATTTATCACAGCAGGTTATGAAGGTCTTATGGGTTTTACAAAGAAAGAAAGAAAGAAGGCCAAGAAAGCTGAGGAAGTTACACCAACACTACACTGTTTTGTAACTCGACATCCTCTCGTGGTCCTGGGAACCCAGAAGCACGTTCTATCTTCTCTGATTAAGGAAGATTCTGAATGAGATGGCCCATCTGAACACTGACCATCTTTCCTGTCTAGAAATCAGGACACAACCTGACAAGCCGAAACACGTATCTGGAATCCCCCAGGCAGAATTTTGCAACCAAGGACAGGCTCACAAAATCCCGCTGTGTCACCACCCTGCCCACCTCACAAGATTCCCAGGCCCTGCCTCTGGAGACCTGACTCAGCAAGCCTGGGTGGTGCCTGAGAATCTCGACTTAACAAGCACCCCAAGGAGATCCTTACGCTCGGGCAAGTTTGGGGAACACCGGATTGGGCCAAGGATACCCTGTAACACCTCAGTCTCTTTAAGGCAGTTTTACCTTTAAATCCCACTTGGCAAGAGTATCAAGTACGGTAGCTTATAAATGGCGGCAACGATGAGTGTTTGTCTTCTCCTAACCCCTCAAATAATAATGCAATTTTGGTAATGCCCATTTTAAAGGA
This sequence comes from Panthera uncia, assembly GCF_023721935.1. NCBI lineage: Eukaryota > Metazoa > Chordata > Mammalia > Carnivora > Felidae > Panthera > Panthera uncia. The sequence goes on from NC_064818.1 coordinate 6,505,793, forward strand.
AGGGGTTACGTGACTTGTGCACGGTTATGCAACCAGTGGGTGACGGGGCAGGAGGCGGGGTGTTCAGGCTCCAGCGGCTACACTGGAAACCACTCCCTATCACTGCCGGCTGTTCCACAGCATAGACCCTGCTCCTCTGTCACAAGGGATGGCAGCTGATTTACTCCCCAAGACTCAAAAAGATTTAGAAAAACATTTTGAACTATTAGTCCTTTCAAATTACAGGCTGTGCGGAGACCCAGAGATCCACCAACATCTCTCAGAGGCGGTTTTCGTCCCATTTCTCTTCCTGGGAGTCTTGATCTCAGCCTCCACACCTGTCCCAAAAAGGATAAAAGAGGCCAAAGGGCCACCGACCCTCCGAGAAAAACTAGTAAGCAGCTTCAAGACTCTGCAGCGTGCTGAGCTTCAGCCCCTAGATCTGAACAATATATCAGATGGAGAGCTAGAGGTTTCCAACTCACTAGTAAAGCACAAAAAAATATGTGATATTCAAACACTTTCGTGGTTGCTTTTTTTTAATCATATCTAACCTAACACTGAATTAAAAAAAAAAAAAAAGTCATGGGATGTCAAATGAACAGTACGGTGTCCCCAGAGCCCTCCTCTTCTCCTCTTTCTAGTCTCAGGTTAACTGCAAGTCGATCAAGTTTGGGAAGAGTACAAAAACCAGAACGCAAATCAAAGTCACCATTCATTCATCGAGTTCTTACTGAGGGCCTTCATATGCAGGCTGCATTGCAGGTGCCATGGACACATCCAGAACAGACCCGGTGAAAGCCCCACCCTCCAGAAGCTCATATCCTCCCAGAGGGTAAACACTAAAAAAACGACAGTCTGCCAGCCTGCACGGCCCAGCGAGCCAGACAGCAGGGGCGGGACAGGGGTGGCTGCCGTGGTCCCACACGTGGCCCCAGGTAAGGGGCCCTCTGAGCAGAGCCCTGAGGGAGATGGGGAGCAAAGCCACACAAGATCCAGGGGGACCGTACCCCCAAAGGGCAAGGAGAGTGTCCTGCATCCAAACCACAAATCCCCCTGGTTTCCTCTCTGCCCAGATGCCTTCACCCTTCTCCCGGCCTCTCCGCAGCCCCATCCAGTCAATCGGGGGGGGGGGGGGGGGGGGTCCCGTGGACGCACCTCCTTCATATCCATGTCTGGTCACACCTGAGCAGCACACGGCCTTGGCATCATCACAAGCCTGGATGACTGCAGAAGCTGAACGCCCGTCTCCCCACGTCCTTCCGGCTCCAGACCCCACGTCTATTCAGTAGGAAGCCACAGTCCTCTTTATAAAAGGCACATGGAGCCGTATCCCGGCCTTCTCTAAACAGCTCCATGCTTCCCACTGCTCTGCAGTGAAATGTGGACCCTCCACGTCCAGGCCCCACAGGCACTGACCAGCCCCGCTTACCTCCCTGATCATCCCCACCCCTCGGTCCCAGAGGCTCGCTAGCCTTCTTCCAGCCTCTCCAACAAACCTAGCTCCTTTCTGCCCTGGGGTCTTTGCGGGGGTCCCTTCCCCATCCCCCCAGCATGCCCTCCCTGTCACCCCGCAGACCTCCAGCTAACAGTCACTGCCAGGTGCCATTCCGACCCCCACCCTGCAGCCCCTACAGCACGCACCTCCCGCACCCGCACTTCCCGAGGTTAAAGCACCGCTCCCTCGAGTCAACATCTGTCCTGCCCCCGGGAAGCTCCCGACCAACCCCGGCCGTCTCCACGGCGGCAAGGACCACATCAGGCGATCTCGCTTTTGCAGCCGGTGCCCTAAAAACAGCAGAGCTCAAGAACTACGTGGGAGGACGCCCCACAAACGGAGGCGTTACTCTCACGGGCCCCCAAGTAACGGACCTCACTGTGCAACCTCACCACGGGCTGAGCCCACGTGGTCGGGGGTGGAGAAGGGACGCACCCGCTCATGAGCCACAAGCAGATGTCAGCCTCCAGATCCCCGCAGAGCCTGTTAACCGGCACACGGTGTTACCGTACCAGGTGCATCACGCGGCTGAGGAGCCCAAGCCCGGCTCGCAGGCCCAGACAGAGGCAGCCACTGGCCCCAGGTCACTTGGCCACCGGTCAGGGCACCCCCCCTCGCAGGTGCCCTCGGGGACACCCCCGGGCCCAGGCTCCATGTCAAGCCGTCCTAAGGAACTCTGTGACGTCACGAAGACGCTACGGCGGCTTCTGCAGAGGAGCCGGAGCCAAACGGAAGGACCCCGTCGCCGTCCTCGCAGCTGCACTGGCTCTGGGCCCACACAGGCGGCCCTTCTGGGCGGCGGGAGCCCTCCAGCACCAAGGCCCCGGGCCCGGGTACACGGCGGGCGGCCCGACGCTTCTCCACGGAACCCCGCTCGCCCTGAGTGGCCATCAACAGAGGTTTGCGCGCACAATGGCTTCTGTACGAGAGGGAGGGGCCGTGGGAGTCACCTGTCACCTGTCCCCAACTCAGTTTACTGCAGAATCCGAATACCTGCCACTCCCCCCAAAAATCAGCGAACGGCCACGAGCCTGCCACAATGACCCCGCTCACCGGCCACCAGTCGTGTGCGCTCAGCGCCATCTGGAGAGACAGCCTGACGTGGCCTCGTGCCAGCCCCAGGGGCTTCGAGCCCAACACGCTAACAGCCCAGAGCAGCTGTGCCCAGGAGAACTTCTGTTCTGACCGGGGCTCCTGCAGCCCACAACAGGGCCCTTCGAGGGTGTCCCCCGCTCCCCACCCCAGCCACGCAGCCACGGCACCCGGCTACCTCGGGCTTCGTCCCCGAGGGTGCTCTGCAGCGATGCTCTACTTAAGGCCAGTCGGCAGGCCTAGTCGGTAGAGTATGTGGCTCTTGGCCCTGGGGGTGTGAGTTCGAGCTCCATGTCGGGTGGAGAGTTTCTTAAATAAATAAACCAGTCACTCATCCTGTGCGGTTTTAAGTAAAAATCATGCGAGGACGTATGTAAGAGCACCTCAAACATGTAAGGATCTCGACAAGCTAAGAGAAGTAAAAGACCCACCGTTCTGCAGACCACGCTTGAGGACCCAGATGTAGGGGACAGAAGTGGTCCCCAGTGTCCCTGACGCTGACGGTGGCCCCAGTGCAGGCATGCGGGAGGCGGTCCGGGGACTGCCTCAACTCCTCCCTTTCCTCCTCACCTAACAGGTTAGCATCACCTCGCCCTGGCGGGACAGCACATGGGAAACAGGGAGTCGCCTCTTGGGCCCAGAAATGGCACAAACTAAACCATAAGCTGACACTTGCTTCCTTCTGTGATGCTCTCAAAGTGCCTCCTTTCTTCACTACGAACATTCCTCTTCCCTTTTCCTGACTTCTCAAATTCTTCTTTCAGAACTAACAACCCAATAGAGGGGCACCAGGGTGGCTCAGTCAGTTAAGCATCCGACTTTGGCTCAGGTCACGATCTCACGGTTCGTGAGTTTGAGTCCCTCATCGGGCTCTGTGCTGACAGCTCAGAGCCTGGAGCCTGCTTCGGATTCTGTGTCTCCCTCTCTCTCTGCCCCTCCTCTGCTCCCTCTCTCCCTCTCAAAAATAAATAAACATTAAAATTTTTAAAAAACAACCCATATGGACTCTTATTCAGCAATTCAGTATATCTTCCCTATGGACACATGTGGAAAAGCTCGTGAAGATATACGTCTGATGAGGGTCACTCCAGCACTGTTTGTGACCTTCAAAAAAAAGCCACACCTGCTAAGTAGAATACTATGGAATACTAACAGTGGGTGCTGACAAAAGGAAAGAACTTTAAGGTGTAAAACTTGACATGCTATGATCAAATGGATAAAAAACACAATCTAATTATATATACTAGCTTTGGTGTCCAAATATTTTACCAGTGGGAGGGGTGGGGGGAAAGAATAAAGGTGGCAGCATATGGTGGGCAAAACAACGGCCCCCAAGTCCACACCCTGATGCCGGGAACCTGTAAATGTATTAGTTTACATGGCTTTGCAGATGGGGTCAACTGAGGACAGTAAGCCAGAATAAGAACCCAGGCCTACCCAGTGGGGCCCAATCTAATCGCATGGGTCCTTAAAATCAGAGACCCCTTCCTGGATTTGACGACAGAGGAATGGTCACGGACAAGACGGAGGAAGAGGCCACAAACTAAAGAAAAGGGGCAGAAGGTGGTCGAGGCCCAAAGCCTGTGACATGGTGTTTTCACCCAGCGAGACCCATTTCGGGCTTCTGATCCACAGAAGCACAAGAGAATAAATTCAGGCTTCACGACACAGATGTTGTGGTGATTACGTACAACAGCAATAGAAACGGATACAGAGGAGAAAGAGGGGGTACGTGACTTATGATTTTTTGTCTTTTACCGCATACGTGATGCTTTTATTTTAACTCTCATGTAGGTGGGGAGGGAGGAAAGACATTCTTTGCCAGGTGATCCCCTGACCACAAAAGCTTTCATGTTTCCCCATAATATTGGGGAAAAAAAATTAAGGGGAAAAAAAAAAAAGCTTCCACATAGCACTCAGCTCCTTCTGCCTGAACGACCTCAGCTTTCTCTTTTCCACAGCAGACCGAATTCTACTTACACTCGGAGGCCCACCTCACGTCACCTCTCCAGTCTGGGCCTCGTCCCGGGGGCCGGATTCACGGGGCTGCGCAGGGCCTGGCGGACCCTGTCGGACGCGGGGCTCCCCGAGAACACGGCCTGTGCCGACAGGCAGGATATGCGGTTGATGACTAGTCAGGGCTTGCCCGACAGAAACGGTTGCCGGACTGCACGAATTCCAAACCAATCTAGGAAAGAGCCAGTTCTGAATGAACGAGGAGTCTGGTGTGGGAACAGACGGCTGTAATCCCACACACGGTATCCCCAGATCTGCTTCAGCAGGCGTTATCTGTCAGTCCCACAAATCACAGCCAGGAGTTCAGAGTTTAAGTCTCCTTTCAAAATCGACTTTTGACTTTGATTCGTGAAGGCTGTTGATCACCAACAGACCCTGCTTCGGGGCTCCGGGGTTTCCATTTTCCAGTCTGTATCTTCCAGTTCCGGCCGTAAACATTTGCGAGTTACATTTAAATCAGGCCACTGGCTGTCACCCGTGAGGACAGCCCCCTCCCCCCACTCCACCCCCCCACACCCCTGCCCTCCCAGCACATCAAATATGACAGGACATTTTATAATCCACTGAGGGAGGGATCGCAGCACAGCGGTTATGGCTGACAGTGAGAACTTTCTAAAACCCCAAGTCTGCTCTATTACTGATACTTTTAATGGCAAAGGAGCCAGGAGAGGAGACAGAGGGACACCTGGTTAAATGCTCACACGGTAACGACCGCCTCTGACCCCTTCCGCTAAAGGTCCTGCAGAAGCTCCTGTGTGGATCCCCCTGTTTAACAAATACTAGAGCCCCCACCTGTACAGGAGGGTCATCACGGCTGCTCCGTTAGAGACCAGAGTCCTGGAGAGGCGACACTCCCCCGTGTGAATGAGATGCTTGTGTAACTGAGGACAAGCCTGCATCCAATCCCAGACAAGGTGCGGACACACACGGGTGTCAAACCAAACCACGTTGTTAATTAGTTATGTTTGTTGCTGGTGGTGTTCTCATCTCAAAGTTCGATTTATTAGGGTATAATTTATGCAATAACTCATCTGCTTTTGTGACAGCTCTCCGAATTTTGACCACACCATACAGCCGTGTCATCACCTCCCCCATCAAGATACAGAACATTTCATTCATTCCAGAAAGTTCCGTATGCCCTTTGTAAAGTCAATCTTCCCTGGCCCCCATGCAATCCCTGGTCTGTCTTCTGACCCATTTCAGCCATCCCCAGCACATCATGGGCCCTTCAGAGTCATATAGAATGTACCTTTTGGAGCCTGGCTTCTTTCACAAAACATAACGCGTGTGACATTTATTCAAGTAACGGTGTTTGTTCCCTGTTTCCGTTGAGGAGTATTCCACTGATAGATCCGCTCATCCATCCGTTAGCTCGTCCAAGGGAGATTTAGTTCTTCCCAGTTTGGGGCAGTTACGGCTAAAGCTGTTAGAGAGGCCAGCCGGCGGGTCTTTGTGCGACCCGAGGTTTTCACTTCTCTTGGGTAACTGCCTGGGAGTGGAACTGGTGGCCTCCACGGCAAGCAGATCCCGGACCTGGCGGGGAAACCACCTCCCCGTGTTCCGGGGTGGCTGCGGCACTCTACATTTCCACCTGGAGCTCTGCCTCCTTCGTGGGGACTCGTGACTATCCGGTGTGGTCTTGTGCGGGTTTCAGCCGTCATAAGAGGCACCAAGTGGTATGCCACTGTGTCTTTCTTTTAACTTTGGATTTTGAAATAATTTTAGACTCCGGGAGAAGCTGCAGACAGGCGAGTTCCCGTGCGTCCCTCATCAAGCCCCCCCATCTTACGTGACTGCAATACACTTACCAGCAGGGGGAACCGGACATGGCCACCGTGCTATGAGCTCAGCTGCAGACCTTTCCCAGGTCTCATTTGTGTTTAGTTGTCAGTGGTTATGGGCTGTTTCTGTTTGCATACGGTTCTGTAATATTTTGTCACAGGGATGGGTTCCTATAACCACTACCACAATCAGGATAGAAATCTGTTCCCTCAAGGCTCGCATTTTGTAAAGACCTTGTTGGGGCGCCTCATGGCTCAGTCGGTTGAGCGTCTGACTTCGGCTCAGGTCATGATCTCACGGTTCGTGAGTGCGAGCCCTGCGTCAGACCTGCTGCTGTCAGCCTGTCAGCGCAGAGCCACCTTCAGATCCTCTGTCCCCTTCCGTCTGCCCCTCCCCTGCTGGTGCTCTCCCACTGAATGAATGAATGAATGAATGAATGAATGAATGAATAAGAAAAGACCCTTTTGGTTTTCTTACCATTGTCTGCTGGAAGGGCTCTGGTAAATGACGAGGACTCTTTTTGACCTTTCTTTTGACCAAATTAAAAGTCAGCTATCTATTCTCAGGCAGCTGTGTGCTGTTGATGGAGAAGTTCCCGTTTCGGATGTATGTCTGCCCTGTCCCTTCTGTACGATATGCCAAGCCCAGGGTGGGCGATACGGATCCAACGGTCAACAAGATAGCAACAGCTCCCGCCTCTAAGACAACTCAGAGCAGGGAGATACTCTCGTGCACGCACAACTGCAAACTGACCAGTACCATCCACGAACCAAAAGTCAAGAGGACACTGAAAATTCAAATGCCATCTGGTTTTAGACTGGCCCGTCTAATGGGCCGTCTACGCTCCTCCTCAGACGCCGTATTTGAGGCCTCGCCGCACGAGCCGGGCATCTGAGTACCTGACCCTGAGCACTGAGTAAGCAAACAGCCCGGCCTCCGGGGCTCAGGACTGCCCACCTTCTCCTTAGGTCGGAGCGCGGCCCAGAAGATACAGAACCGGCAACCGCCCGCGGGATGTCACCAGAGAGATACCTACAGCCTCCAAAACTTCTTTCCAACCACCTGCCACAGAGTCAGATCCCACCAGGACAGGGCCTGTAGTTACAGAGGTGTGAGCTGCTGTGGACGAGGCACGATGAAATCCCACCGGGAAGGGGCGCGTAGTGACCCCCCGGCCACTGGCCTGCGGCTGGCAGGGGCGGGGGGAGAGGGGGAGCCCACGCGGACGCGTCCATCAGGGCAGAGCTGCTCCCTCCCGCCTGAATCCTCCGCTAGCCTGCTCCCACTTTTGTCGGAAGGCACCTCTAATGCTGGGATCCCGCGTTTCGCCCCCGCTTCTATGCCAAGAGCCCCAACGGTCTGATTCTTCTCCACACCTCCCGGTGTCTGCACCCCGGCTCTCTGCACACAGTAGGTGGTCAGTAAACACTGTGTGAACATTTAAGGCACAGCTCTCAGAGGACGGTGCGCCCCGGCGGGATCTGGGCGCCTGGACCGAGACAGCGGGGTCTCACCGGAAAGACCAATCCAAGGCATGAGGCGGCTGGTCGACTTCCAGAACCCCACCGCACAGGAGCTAAATATAGCAGCAGGATGCCGGCTGGTCTGAGGACAGGGTCAGGACAGAGGGCAGAAGGAGAGCTTGGCACTGGACCGGCCTGGCACCTGCCGGGAAAACCGCAGCTAGAATCGGGGGGGAGGCGGGGGTCAGGCCCCGTGTCCACGACTTCGTTTCTGAGGACGTTTGACCGGGAGTCCAAAAAGAAGTGAGCCCTCGCCACAGTGGCCGTGGACGCCGGGCTAGGAGATCGTAAGAGATGAGAGACAGAAAACAGCTCACTCGCTGACCATTCCTCTGCCTCCTTCCAGACAGACCCTAACCCTTCCTCAACCACCGTCACATACTGTTCCCAAAGCAGCCCGGGAGCCCCCTGTGCGGGCAGCGAGGACCGTGGTGTGAAGGCTGGCCACCACCCTGACCCGGCGCCCAGGCCAGCTCCGATGGCAGCCCCCCCAAGCCCACTGAACCGCTGGGGAGAGACTAAGACCCCGCTCTTGGCCTTGAACCGGTCCGGCGTCTGACACATAGACCTTGTTCACGTTTCCTGATTAATGTAGAGACTCCCAAACCGAAATGCGAATTGTGTTGCAATCATAATTGTATTGCAATTACTTGAAAGTATCAGAAAAGTACTCCAGCCCTTGTTTTCAAAACCACAAGCTGTTGCAATAAAATACCACATGGCTTTTGACCACGGCTTTCTCTTAACCCGCACCTTGTTGACCCTCGCCACCGATCAGCAGGCCAGGGTGACGGTGGTCACGGCCGTTGACTCCCTGAAAGGAAGAGGGGAGGACACACTTTGCTTCTGGAAGAGCCAGTCAAACCCTTGTGGAAGACGGCTGGCGGGGAGCGGAGCGCCCCCGGGGAATAACGGTCTCAAACATGTTCCGACACCAACAGGGACACTCTTCCACTGGTTTCGCTTACACTTTTCCTGTCGTGCACACATACGGGTGACAAATGCTACCATCGCGATGCTGGTCACTAAAAACACCAAGCCACCCGATTCAAGGTGCCTGCCGGTCTCGGGTCCAGCAAGTTCAAATCCGGCCAAAGCGCTCTCGCCCCCTCTGTTTTCACCAAGGGCTCCACCGAGAAGGACCCCACGTGCTGGTAACACGGTCTGCCACGAGGCAGAGCAGAAACCAGCAAGTGCCAGGTGGTTTTCAGCGGCCTCCGGGAGACACAGCAAGCAAGTAAAAGCACCCTTCTTGGCTCCAGTGCAGAAAGGTCGGCACTGACGTGACCCTCTGGCCCCCGAAGCACCCCTGCTGGTACGGCTCCCAAACAAGTGCTCCTGCCCCCGACAGGTGCTCCGGGCCGTAAAGTGACCTCCCGCGCTGCCTCTCCACCACCCCCAGCCCGAAACTCCCCTTCCCAGCCGGTTCGTTTGGGGGCCAGACCCGAAGGTGTGGAAGACACAGGAGCTGCTCCCACCGTCGGGCCGGAATTTTGGTTCAGGACTATACGTTACGATGTTAAAGTGTCTCCCAGGCTGTCACTCAGCCACAACGTTTTACCAGAATTGATTTAAAGAGGATAGCTCTAAGAATGCATTAAACACAGTCATCAATCCCTGACATTGATAGTGAGCCATGTTAAGCTCAAAACTAAGCCACGTAAGCCCCAACTGTTCTACTGCACTTATATACATTTTTTTTAAGAGAGAGAGCAAGCGAGAACGTGAACGGGGGGAGGGCAGAGAGAGAGAATCCCAAGCAGGCTCCACACTCAGCGCAGAGCCTGCCACGGGGCTCGATCCCACGACCCTGGCGTCATGACCTGGGCCGAAATCAAGAGTCAGACGCTCGACCGACTGAGCCCCCCAGGTGTCCCTATACACATCTTTTATAAATATAAGCTTCTTAGCACGAATATTCCTAAGTGCTCTCTCACATCGCAAACTGGACCTAGGTCATTCTTCAGCCACGGGGTGCTGCCCCGGATCAGCAGGGAGTGTGGACAAAGTGACCCGGAGGGAATGTCACGCCCGCTGTATATTCAAACCCACAAAGGGCAACTAGGAATCAAAGCTGGTCTGAATCTCATCTCAATTCCATCTTCCCTCCTACCCAAGGAAAGGAAGCTTATTGTTAAGTTCCAAAGACCCAAACATCAGAAAGACATCGCCTGTGAGCACCACACAAAAGATACCTTACATAATTTCTCGACAAATGCTAAAAATGCGATTCATGGCAATTCAGGGACATGGCCTCTGCCTACATCCCATCGTGTTCCGTCACAGGTATTTCTAAGCGACGCCGTCCAAGCGAAATGCCCGTTTTTCCTGGCAAGGAGAAGGGAAACCAACGTTCTGGAGACTACCTACCACGTGCATCAGACTCTGACATAATAAGAATCTGAACGCTATGTGCCCCTTGAGACCATTCGCCCTTTCTTACTTCATAACAGAACCCCCACTTGGTTAACTGGATTCCAGCATTCGAATGCCAGTCTCGTGCAGCTGGCTGTGGCCAGGGGGCTGCATTCTAACGTGGCAGACCCCAGGGTGGGTCTGGGGGTCCTTGGGAGATCCGCACCCTTGTAAGTAATCCGTGAGGCCAAAACTATTTTCATAGTGACAATAAAATGTAAATATTTTAAACTTAAATTTAAACTGATTTCATGGTGGCTTAAAATACCACAGATAAATTTACAGTTCTGGAGGTCACGAGTCTAAAACTGAGTCAGTCGGGTGGGGGTCAGAATGAAGGTATGGCAGGGCTGAGCTCCTTCTGAAGCGCTAGGGGGGACAATGTGTGCCTGGCCTTTTCCAGAGGCCGCCTGCGCCCCTCCCTTCCAGCAAGGACATCATTTCCATCTCTCCTGTCATCTCGTAATTCCTTCTCTGGCTCTCACCCTCCTGTTGCCTTCTTGTAAGGACCCCTGTGATTGCACAGGGCCCACTGGATAATCCCCAAGACCCTCATCTCAAGATCCCGATCTTAACCATACCGGCAGTCTCTTTTGCCATATAGTGTGATATAATCACGAGTTCTCGGTATTAGGATGGGGGCCATCTTTCTGCCAACTGTAAAATGCTAGATATAGGGGTGGCTCAGTCGGCTAGGTGTCCGACTTCGGCTCAGGTCATGATCTCGCGGTTAGTAGGTTCGAGCCCCGTGTCAGGCTCTGTGCTGACAGCTTGGAGCCTGGAGCCTGCTTTGGATTCTGTGTCTCCCTCTCTCTCTGCCCCTCCCCCCGTATGCTCTGTCTCCCTGTCTCTCAAAAATAAACAAATGTAAAAAGAAAAAAATGCTAGATATAAACCCACACAAGCAGAGCTCTGTGGGGTCCTCAATAATATTTAAGATAAGAAAGGATTTCTTAAGAGCAAAACTTTTGGGAACTACTGCTCTAGCATGTGAACAGACTAATTATTAGGTGGGAAAATAAAACCCAGAAGAGCTACGTGATTAACCAGTCGTACAGACCGTGAAGAGAACTTCACCCTGAACTCAGGTTGTCTAGCTACCGATGAACCTGGTACAGTTCCCACTATGTCATACTACCAACCCCTGAACACCCTGACTGAGAAAAAGGCAAAAGAAAATTATTCTGTGGGCATTTCCGTAGGCATCAAACAAAGGGTCTGATAACAAGCACTCAGGTGTGAACCTGCTGAGCAGGAGAGAGCACAAGTTAGAGAAAGAGGTACTTAAAATAATCCTGCTTTTCAAAACCGTATTTAGAAACAGACACGTTCGCTACCTCATGTGGGAAAGGAGGAAAATGTTACAAATGGCCAGTGTCCTGGTGCTGAGTCAGAGAGACGAGAAGCCAGCCATCCCTGGACGAGAGAAGCTCAGTCAGGACCGAGGTCAGGAGACCCAGGGCACATGCAGCAAACCCAACGGGGCCTGCTGACCAGACTCAGACCTACGGTCACTCGTCTTGATAATGGCTGCCAAGCCCTGTTTTTAAACACCCTAACTATAAGGGGCATGAGAAAGCCCGCCTGCTTGGGCTGTCTGTCAGCATCATTTTGATAGGACCAGAATCACGACTTTGCAGCAAGAAACTGCATTCGAGTGAACTATGTTAAACTTATGCTGACGAGCGGTGCCTGGGTGGCTCAGTCAGTTGAATGTCCCACTTTGGCTCAGATCACGATCTCGCAGTTTGCAGGTTTGAGCCCTGCGTCCGGCTCTATGCTGACAGCTCAGAGCCTGGAGCCTGCTTCGGATTCTCTGTCTTCCTCTCTCTCTGCCCCTCCCCATCTTGTGCTCTCTCTCTCTCTGTCTCTCTCTCAAAAATAAATAAACATGAAAACCATTTAAAAAAAAATCATGTTAATGATCCAAATCTCGGCCTGCAAAGGGACACCTATTTGCAGAAAAAGAAGAGAAGGGGGTAGCTTGAAGGGCCAGTTACTGCTTTACGAAACGACTGACGGGGCACAGGAACAACAGAGCTGGGGGACGGCTGCAGTTAGACCCCTGTCCCCACGCTCAGGCAGTGTGTGCTCCAGGACAGCAGCTCCCCGGCCTGGGAGGCTGGCCAGGGCTTCCCCAGGAAGCAAGCTTCTCCAGTTCTTCTTCACCTCCTTCCTGGCTCCCCAGAGAAGCTTCTGGAGTGCTCAGCTAACCAAACCATTTGGAAAGCGAAAACCATCAGCAGTGCGTGAGCAGACAGCCAACCGTAACCCACGACATGAGGAGACAGAAGAAGTAACTGCTGTCCAAGGGAGGAGAAGCCACAGGATGATCAGATGCGTCTATTTTCCAAGTGAAAGTAGGGAGCCAGCAACAGGCAATCCTTCAGAGACTCTCTAGCCACAGAGCTCCGCATTTCCTGGGAAGGTTTTCTGTGCCTGCCTTTTCTATGATTACATTAGCGCTGCAAAAGTCCTGCCGTAACCTATGAAGCATAAAGATTCTGCAGACTAGACATGCCTCACATATCACGTTCATCACAAAGCTATCTTTGTGATGAACATCACTTACCATCTGTTTTGAAATAAAACATGTTTTCATGTGCCAAAGCCCAAGGCAACTTAACATCTCATAGATCAAAAACTTCATGCTGGGGGTGCCTGGGTTGGCTCAGTCAGTTAGGTGCCCGACTTCGGCTCAGGTCATGATCTCACAGTTCGTGGGTTCGAGCCCCACGTCAGGCTCTGTGCTGACAGCTTGGAGCCTGGAGCCTGCCTCGGATTCTGTGTCTCCCTCTCTCTCTGCCCCTCCCCTGCTTGTGCTCTGTCTCTCTCTCAGAACTAAACATTAAAAAAACCAAAAAATAAAAAAAACAAAAACGAAAACAAAAACTTCATGCTGTTTCTAGGCCTATTAAAGGGGATGTACAACATAGGGACAGGCAGTTTGTGGACCGGATGCCTCTAACTCACAACAGTAAACACATGTGTTCTGCACGCCGCCTGAGGAAGGAAGGCATCCACAGGCAGAGATCAACAGCTAAATCTTTTATACCTAGGATTCCGGATAAACAGAAAAATAGAGCAGAATCAAGGAGTACTGACAGTACTTACGAGTTATTCCAAAAGTAGTGATTTGACTTTCTCAGAAAGTAAATATTAGTAGATTAATTAGAATTAGTAGATTAACTAAAAAAAAAAAAAAAAAAAAAAACAGGCACAAGTTTAAGGACAGAGTACGTGATATGAACATAGATACAATTTAGCAAGCTTTCAAGAAGATTGCTACTGTGTTCTTTTCCCAGCTGTGGGTGAAATAAAATCATATACCAGGTAAAGTTCTAACTGTCTAAGAAAATTGGTAAAGGGCACATATAGAACATGAATTTTAAAATATCACTTGGGTACTGCAAATTTAGAAATTATGGTGGGCTAGGTGTTTGTAGGGCCCTTCTGCTATGCTATAATTAGATTCTGGATAAATTACCTTTTTAATGTCTATTTTTGAGAGAGAGAGAGAGAGAGAGAGAGAATGCAAGCAGGGGAGGGGCAGAGAGAGAGGGGAACAGAGGATCTGAAGCAGGTTCTGAGCTGACGGCAGAGAGCCTGAAGATGGGCTCAAACTCCCAAACCGTGAGATCATGACCTGAGCTGAAGTCTGACGCTTAACTGACTGAGCCACCCGGGTGCTTAGATTATTTTAAAGAATACTTTTTAAAGTTTATTTATTTACTTTTGAGGGGGGCAGGGAATGGCAGAGAGAGAGGGAGAGATAGAATCCCAAACAGGCTCCGCTCTACCAGCACGGAACCCGACGTGGGGCTCAAACCCACGAACCACGAGATCATGACCTGAGCCAAAACCAAGGGTCGGACACCCAGCCGACTGAGCCACCCTGGCGCCCCTAAGAATACTTTTTAATACACTGGCCAGCTCCAGGTAGAGAAACAAATACCAGGGAGATACGGCAGGGATGGTGCACAGAAACCTGAGCAAAGAAGAGAGGAGGAGCAACCCTAGAGGCCACGTGAATGCCAGGAACGGGATGGGGCATCTGGACCCTCAGCTTTCCGCAGAGTGGGACAACCCAACCTGGAACCGGGATTCCCAAAGGGAACAAAAGTGATCCTGACTCTGTAGCACCCTCCTGGCTCCTAGGACAGACAAACTCAAGTTTCAGGAAGTAAGACCTCAGGATTCTGACATATAATTGCCCAACAGGTATTAGCACACAAAACTCACCATGGACTAGACAACAAGCCACAGAGTTACACTATCAAAGACTTCAGATACTGGCATTATCAAATGCAGAATATGAAACAACTCTGCTTGGTGTTGTTTAAAGACAGGAAAAATGGAGTAATAAAAAAAATGAGCCAGCAAAAAAGAGACCATCAAAATATATTCAGGCAGATCTGAAGCAGAAATGGAGCTTTTAAAAATGAAGAAATATAATCACTGAAATTAAAAACTCAAAGGCTGGGTTAAATAAAAGATTCAACACAGTTGAAGAGAAAATTACCGTACTGGAAGCTAAATCTTAAGAAATTAACTAGCATCAAACAGAAAAGGACAAGGAAGAAAATACCAATTACGAATTAAAAGACACGAAGAATAAAAAGAGCAGCTCTAACGTCTACTTATCAAAACCAGAAGGAGCAAACAGAGAGAGCGGGGGAGAAACCGTATTCAGGGCATTAGTAGCTGGGAAATTCTCAGAGCCAACAAGTGGCATGAATCCACATACGGGACCCAGAGCAAACACCACGAAGATAAAAGCCAGAAAGCCGCACACAAACACACTGCAGGGAAACCACAAGGCCCAGAGACGAATAAATGATCTCGAAATAGGCCAAGTCATTCACCAAAGAATGGCAGGTGGAAGATGAACGGCAGATCTCCTAACAGCAACAATGAAAGCCTTGGGACGACGGGCGGCAGGTTCACAAAGCTGTGAGGCCACAACCGTCAGCCGAGACGTGGGCAAGTGAAGCAAACACACTGTCACACAGCCCAAAGTCGAGAGACGCTGCCGCGGAGTGATCCTAAGGGAAGACAGCGCTGAAGAAGGTGTAGCTCCCCTGAGGGAAGGAACAGGATGGAAGAAGGGAAGGGAAGCAAGACATGGGAGACAGGGAAAGTTAAATACCATCTCCAAACGGCAACCACGGTCTGATGTGTATGGTGAAATGCAGAACTCTAATATGGAAAGGAACGCATGAGAACAGAAGACACTCTTTTCTAGGTGTCCTACGAGTTTTGTGCCGTTCTGAGAGGAGATGAAAGCACCTTAACTGCTGATCGGCTCCAAAACTGTGATGCGTGCGCGATGTACTTCCAGAGAAATCACAGAAGAACGGAAACATGATGCATCCCAAACCAGCAGAGAAAAAAAACCATTGAATGAGAATGCAAATCAACAAAAACTTCAATCCAAAACAATAAATAAAGATTAGCAATGCAAATGAACCAAACACATATTAGACTATATTTCAAACAACAACAACAACACAACAAAACCAGAAACAGAAACAAAAGTACATTAACTATACAATAAAAGATTGAAAATTCTGTCTACATCAACATCACAAACTCTGTTCTCCAAAGGATACTAGAAAGAAAGATGCCCAACCTCACTACTGATCAGGAAAACGCAAATTAAGACCAGAATGTATACTATCTCCTAACCCCTAGACTGGCAGCAAAATACAAAACTGTGGAAGGAAATGGAGCACCAGATAAAATGGGATGGATTCTTACAAGAAAAATTTTACTTGACCATAAAAAATAATTTACTACCATCACGTGCAGCAACAGAATCTTAACAACACAACTGAGTAAATGCAGCTTGCGGAATGCTACGTGCAACGGAGCGCTCTTATCCAGCCTTAAAACAAGCGACACTAACCAATATACTCTCTGCGGGTACGCACAGACATGGTAATTACGTCCCAGAGTGGAAATCAACTACCAACACGAAGCACGTGGTTCCGTGCAGGTGACACTCACTCTTGGGAAAGACCTTCTCAACAAGAGAAATGGTGCGCGGGTCACGTCAGGCTGACGCTCCGAGTGGCGCTGCCCCAGGCTGTCCAGCTCCATGGGAGAGGGCACACCAGGGAAGCACAGTCTTCCAGGATAAAGAGCCTCAATCGAAACCAATTCCAGAATACAGGAAAAGGCCTGGCCCCAAATCGCTCCCTAGGCCCTCCACGCCCCGCCCCTGGAACCTTCCCTAATAATTTCCTCTACAATTAAACTATTGGTAGTTTTAGTTAAAGGTGAAAAATGGCTTAGACTCAAGTAGAGATTTTCCTTATGCCAGATGGCCCTTCTTCCTTTTCAATGTCCTCGATCATTACGATCATCACACGACTTCAGGTCTCACAGCGCCCTTTTCCGTCTACGATCCTCATGCCCTCTCTTTTATACATTTCCACCACCCTGGCCCGTGCTGCTTTCCTGGGCCAAGGAGGGGGCTGACCTCTCGGATCCTTTTTCCCTCCTTCCCCAAACCAGGCTGGCCTTGCCCTGGCTGATTTCGAGCTGGGGACCTCGAAGGCCCGGATGACCCCTCCAAGCATCCGAGCCACAAATACAATCTCAGGACAAAGCAGGAACAACTGTGGGGAACTTCAGATCCGTGACATGTTTGAAAGCGGATGGAAGGCTGAGTGACTTATGTGCTACCTTTCGTACACCCTCTCCTATGCTCTGGCTTCACTGATCCTGAAATCTAGAAGATCCACAGCTCTCCAGTCACTGGAGCTCTGCCTGCAACAATAAGGGCAGGAAATGAGAAAGGAGGTGACCGGAAGAACCGAAGGGTCCGCTGGGGAAAGAAACTCCCTTGTGCCATCAATCTCGACATTTAAAAGGAAAAGGGGCCACCTATCTCCAGTCTAAGCCGTTTCTCATCTTTAACCAAAACTATGAATAGCAATTGAATGTTTTTAGAAGAAATATTATTTACAAACACCTTTTGCATGCATTTCCTCATTTGCGCCGTAAGATTTTGAGAATAGGCAAATATTATTCTATTTTATTTTAAGTTTATTTATTTATTTTGAGAGAGCAAGCACAGCTTGGGGAAGGGCAGAGAGCGAGTGAGGGACAGGGAGAGAGAGAGCATCCCAAGCAGGCTCCACACTGTCAGAGAAGAGCCTAACGTGGGCCTTGATCCCATAAACCATGAGGTCATGACCTGAGCTGAAACCAAGCGTCAGACGCTTAACCGACTAGGCCACCCAGGCGCCCCGACAAGTATTATTTTAAATGCAGCAACTGATGCTCCCATGACCGTTCCTGAACCACCTCTATGACTTCTCATTCCAACCCTCTTCTTCGACACCAGATAATAGGATGGGGGAGGGGCAGAGTCGGCGGCGGGGGGGGGGGGGGGGGGGGGGGAGGGTGGCGGGGGCGGCGGGGGGGGGGGTCCGCGGGGGGGGGCCCAGCGAAG
>NC_064818.1:6523959-6544822 GCF_023721935.1 Panthera uncia
CCCAGAGGGCAGCCGACTTACTGGCAGACCCTCCGGCTCCCGGGGGGCCGGGCCGAGACGGGTCTGTTGGAGCCACGTCCTTAGCCCTTGCGTGTGGCTCCTCGTCTGGATCTGTGTCTTCCTGCTGTGTCACCAGAGTCACTAAGGCACCCGGCGAGGCTCTCCACCCTGGCCGGGCCAGAACCCTCCACTTCCCTCAGTACTGCAGAAGTCCACGGGGACTCAGTGCTAAGTACTTCGTATGGCCACCTGCTCCCCGCCTGGCGGTGCCTGCTCTCTGCGGGGTCTCACCCTGCCCGAAGGTATACTTCAGCCTCTGGGCGCCTCCACGGCGCCCCCTCCAGTGCCAGGCCGTGTACATTCCAGCTTCAGCAGCAGCCCCGACGCTGCAAGCCCCCCACACCGTGCCAGGGCCGCACCACCATTGGGGGCGCTCAGGTAGACACCAGGGGAAACGGGGGTCCTCGCTCCTCTCAGGGACCACAGGGCTGGCTGCCACTGTCCAGTGGCGGGTGACAACTGCCTTGTGCGGTCCGCTTTTCCAGGCTCCAGGACCCAGCACTCCTTTCCCTCTTTACGGCCTCAACGTTCAGCGATGCTTCAGGAGCGCGGGCTGCTCTACGGAAGGGTGAAGAATCGAGACACTTTGAGCATACAGTAAACGCTCTTTATTTAAACATTTCGAAGAAACTCTAATCCTTCTCACAATCCGTTTCTTAGAAGCGCACATGTTTACTTTCCCTGCAAGGCCGAGGCAACCGAGAGGCGGACAGTCGGGCATCGCGATGTCAGCAAGATGATGGAGAAGTGTCTCTATCCCATCCGGGAGGTGACCATCTCTTCAGATGGCCGGCTGCCCTTCACTCGGACGGGCACGTGCGCTGGTCTGCACGACCCCTGTTCTGGTGGCCTAAGGAAACCATCCAGACCACCAGACCGCCAGACTGCCCTTCATCTTCCTCGTTTACGTGCGTGTGCCCAGGGGTGGGGAGGAGACTCCTCTCGGTGGAAATCACGTTCTGACACACTTACGTTCCCCCTTGTAACCACGGGTGAACAGATCATGAGAAAAACCTAGCTGGAGAGACAAAATAAAAGAGAACTCTGCAACCCCACATGCAAAGTTCATCAAAAGGAAATCAGCAAGGAAGAGTAGCATCTTCAGCACCAACCGGAGAAAAGAGGACTTGCCGTCACGGGAAAATGGAGACGGGCCCTTCCCCGCACGAGCCAGGAGTTAGGTGCCCAGGGCACGCAGGTGCACACGCGGCGCTCCAAAGCGTGCCAGGTGGGAAAGGGGGACGCCCTCTACTTCTCGAGCAGATGTTCTCCTTACTAGAAATCCACACCGCAGCCCGGCCAACTCATTTTCTCAAAACGAATATGTGCGCCAAAGCCTGGCGAGCCCCTCTCCTTTCCCTGGCTCCACGCAGCCCTCCCCCCCCCCCCCCCCCCCCCCCCCCCCCTTTCCCTGCTCCCCCCCGGCCCCCCCCCCCCCCGCCCCGCCCCGGCGTCCCTTGTCCTTGCACCATCCAGGCAGCCCCATCCCGCCACGACTCTCAAATCTGCATTCTGTCTCCTCCGGTCAGGAGGTGCCCAGCACCCCATCAAGTGCCAATTCTCTGCGACCCCCAGTCCCCAGGAGCGGGATCAGAGCCCCCGGGGTCTCCACCATCTGTGCCCTGCCTGGCTTTCCACTGCATGTCCCAACGCCCTACACCCATCACAGACACCCCACAGACATCCCCCTTCGGAGACACCCTTCCCTCCCTCTCTTCCCCTGACTCAGGAGGCCTGACAACCTTGGGGAATTTTTCAAGATCCCCACTCGAAGCCGGGTTAGTGCCCTGAACTCACTATTCTCATGGCGTCTGTGCCCACTTGTACTGAGCAGTTACTACGTGCTAAGCTTTGGGCACCTAACATGCGTCACTTCCCTGGGTGCCCACACTAGGTCCGCAACGCGGACACTGCGAGCGGTCCCTCCTCAGATGAACCTACATGCATGGTGGCCCAGCAGTGGCCCGAATGCCACACTGCTGGCAAGTGGGAGACCCGAAGAGCTCAGAGGCTCACCATCACCAGCAGCGCATAACGTACGTAATGGAGAAACGAACAGTGTGACTGGTGTTTCTGGGGAAAGGCCCACAATGACAAGAGAGGGTGACCCCGTGACACTAGATGGGAGAATGTCCCTGGAACTCCTGAGAGGACAGTTCGCCATGAGGGTGCTCACAGACTAACGTCCTAACAAAGACCGAAATATTTCCTCAAGACGGGGTCACAAGCAATTTCTATAAACCAAGCATAGACACATGGCTCAGCAAGAAAGGTTTAAAAGCAGTGGGGGAAGTAGGGAAGGTTGTCTCACTAGGGACAATAAAAAATGGCGTGTTGGCTCAAAGACGAACAGGACCTCTCAGGGAAGAATCGGGAATTCTGTATAATTAAATCAACCCCCTTCTCAGGAACTTCTCACACTGTAGAACCAACAGGCTCTTCTCTACGAACGGCCCCCAAGCGAGGATTAGAGAGGAGGCAAAAGTCCTGTTGTGCGCCATCGGGCCCCCATGTCACTGACCCCGTGTCCACTTCTGGCCTCAGACATGGACCTGCGCTAAGGGAGGAGGCGTGAACAGGAACGCCGAGGACAGTCCCACGAAGAGTTAAGTCAGGAAGGATGACCATTTCGGGACAGCCCGTCGCCTCACCAGGCTACCCTTCCTGGTGCTGCAGACCTTGACTTTGCCATCATAAATATCGGCCGGGGTCAAAGACATCTAAGGGCTTACACGTCTGGGGAAAAATTTTTCTTTTATGGGGAAGGATCAAAGGAGAAGTGTAAAGCTCCCTGACACCTAACCCAAGTGCAAAACCCACAGGGAAAGTTTAACCTAGGGACGAGGAAGCGGGGAAGATGCCACCATTCGACATCATTTTAAGCGTTAGCCCGCTAAGAGCGACGGACGGCCATTCTTCCATTCCCACCAGACTGAGAGAAAAAACAGTCTTAACCTGAAGGATGAGAATTTGGGCTTCCGTATGAAGATTTTCCCAAAAGCAAGAATCTGTAACTACGAAGATGGAGTCTGCATACCCACCACATGACTGGTCTTCAACTAACAATACGTGGGGCTCCCATACTGGAGTTCAAGTAGGACAGGTGTTCACGATTCCGCCTCACGGAAGCTGTGGTAATACAGACCACACGCTGTTCACTGCGTGCTTCCCTAAAGCGAAGTCACCCAGAGAGACCTGAGGGGGAAGCCCAGCTCTGCCAGGGTGTAGGATTCCCACCCCGTGTCCCATTCTGAAGTCCAACTCCTTCACTACAGGGATTACATTAAAATGCACGAACACTCGGTATCCATAAAATGGGGCAGCACCTGCCTCGTTGAGTCTCCTGGAAGGATTCGAGAAGCTACTCGCACGATATTTAGCCTGCGCTGAATTGAAGCAAGCACTTGATTCTACGAGAGCCAACACGGTTTATGTCAACAAAAGAAAACCGGCCGTGCGTCCAGCCATTCAGCCCACCCATACCAGCCACTCCCTCCACAGACCTTCCCAGAGTATCTGTCACGTGTGGAACACTGGGGCGGGCCCACAGCTATGCTCCACATCTCATCACTGGCCGCACACACTTGCAGAGTACTCAAGATGGGCCAATCACCATCCTAAGCACCAAGTACACACGTGTGTGCACATGTGTGTGTGTGTGTGCTCTTTCCTTAAAATTTTTATTTAATGTTTATTTATTACTGAGAGAGAGAGAGAGAGAGAGAGAGAGAGAGAGAGACAATGAATGGGGGAAGGGCAGAGAGTGAGGGAGACACAGAATCCAAAGCAGGCTCCAGGCCCCGAGCTGTCAGCACAGAGCCCGACGCGGGGCTTGAACTCACGGACCTCGAGATCATGACCTAAGCCGAAGTCGGATGCCCAACAGACTGAGCCACCCAGGCGCCCCGTGTGTACTCTTTCAATCCCCACAGTGACCCTTTAGCGTAAGTAGTATTTATTATCCCCTTTAGCTACACAACGCTGCATCTAAGTACAGGGGGCCGGACTGGGGGCGGCCCACAAAGCCCTTGTGCACACGCCAGAGGGAAAGAGGCAGGCTGAGCCCCTGGGCCCCAATCACACAGACCTCCAGTGTGGCCATCGACAAGTGACCTGACCAGCATTGTCCTTGTCAGGATTAAATGAGGTGACTTACGGACAGACCTTCGTCCCAGTGCCCACCACCCAAGACTATACCTATAAAACAATAATAAAAATAATAGGTAAACAGACGGGGGCGCCTGGCCGGCTCAGTCAGGAGAGCACACGAGTCCTGACCTCAGGGTTGTGAGTTCGAGCCCCACACCGGGTATCGAGATGACGTAGTTAAAAACTTAAAAAATAGGCAAGTAAAGAAATAAATAAAAATAATTGCAGCTGCCATTAGAGTTTTCCATCAAGACTCATCAGTCCTCAGGCAGATGAGCAAACACCAACAAGCAGACGGCATCAGTCTAGAGACCAAGAAGAATGTGATCGGAGGGATTTAAACCACATTTAGGATTCATTAAAATATCAGTAAGCACAACCCGCGATTAAGAATTACAAATGTGTGTTTCCAAACGCTGAGGAATGGTTAAGAGTGAGAGTAGCTGTCGTGTGCGGGGGGCCTGCTCTGCTCTTGGTCCTGTGACAGGCCCTTTACGGAGGCTCCTCAATCTTCAAAACCACTCGGAGGCTCCTCGAGTGACCCCGACTCCGCGGGCGAGGATTCTGAGCCGCTAAGGGGTACAGAGAGGGGCGCACGTCACCCGACCAATAAAAAGCACAGACTGTTGCTTCAAAGTGAGTCCCCAGTGAGGCGAGCAGGGACATAACCTCGGGGTCAGACACGGCCGTCCCACAAAGCACCTCCCCGACGCCAACTGGGACTTCACATGGCGACACGCGGCGCAACCTAGGTCTCACGCCAACGGCCCGCTCTGGGCTCTGGAGACGCCCGGACCGCCAGAAGGGCATGACGCGTCCCATCAAAGTGACGTGCTCCATACACACGTCATCCGGCCGTCTAGTTTAGTCAAAATGTCTCTTGGAACACGGTCGGAGGGGGGTCGTTTGCAACTAGCTACGGTTATCCCAAAGCGACTGGACGTCCACACCACGGGCTCCAGAGCTGGGACGCTGGTGACGTCAAGGGCGCACCACAAAGCACGGGTGTGGTGACAGTGGGTGCGGAAGGAGAAGGGAACCCAGAGCAACTCTCCTAGTTTACTTACAGCGGAGCACCGTCGTGACAAACAGCCCCGTCTATGACTGTCCCGCTTTCTTACTGATGGTTTCCATGTGTCACCCGAGGTCACGGAAAACAAAGGACAGCAAGAGAGTTCACCGTGTAAATTCTAGGACCCGAGTGTGCTTCCAACAGTCTACTGCCCAACACGGACCCCGCCCCTGAGACGAGAGTCCACGTTTCGGCCACCACTGAGTCTGCGGTACCACACGAGGGTGCCACAGGCCTCCAGAAGGTGCGGCCGCCTGGCCCTGGCCCTGCACCTCGCAGGCCTGCAGAGGAGCGGCGGGCGGGGCTGCCCCAGGGAGTGTGGCTGCATTCCGGAGCCACACGGCTCTCAGAAACGTGACAGGGAAACGTGTGACCCTCCATCGCTTTTCAGAGTTCACAGGAAACAAACACATATCTCACTTTGGGGACAAAAAAACGCCTCCCCTCCTTTTTGACCATCCAAGCTATCGGCCCATATCCTGAAATCCTTCCTGGCCTGCAACACGTCTTCTAATCTGCCCTTTCGGAGACATGGATCACGTGCGAGGCGCACTGGCAGACTTGTGGGGACGCAGCCGACGAGGGGGGCCAGGCGGGGCCACTCACGGCCTCACTGGACACGCGGCCGTGCAGCACAAGGCCTGCTTTCGGCCGAGCAGAAGCAGGGGCAGCCGGGCACCGGGGCGGGGGGCCCTGACGCAGCCCCTCTCTTCCCCGGGCCCCGGGCATTTGCTCGCCCAGGCCCAGGCTCATTCCTTTCTTGCAAGTGAACAGCGGCCCAGGCCATCGACACGCTCCGTGCCTCAGACAGCCAGCAAGCTCCTCGGTCACCACCCTGCCCCGCGGAACACCGCACGGCGTCTGTGCCGTGGCACAATTCTCCAGGCCTGGTATTTGCTTCGAGACCCCCGGGCTCCTTCCGGCCGATTGAAACTGCATGTAATTCTCCGCCCAGAAGTCTTCAAGAGACAAGGCAAAGGAATGAATGACGCTCTCATTAGATGTTCATTTATTAAGGTATTCCAGTGCTCTCCGTTATCCAAGCAGGACGCAGGTGCACTTGGAAGGAACAGGCACAGATGTAAAGTCACAACATTTAAAAAAAAGAAGTTGAGGGGAGCCTGGGTGGCTCAGTCGGTTAAGCTCCTGACTCAGGTCATGATCTCGCGGTTGGTGAGTTGGTGCCCCGTCCAGCTTCGGCTCGGGTCATGATCTCACAGCTCGTGAGTTCGAGCCCCACGTCGGGCTCTCTGCTGACAGCTCGGAGCCTGGAGCCTGCTTCGGAGTCTGTGTCTCCCTCTCTCTCTGCCCCTCCCCACTCATGCTCTGTCTTAAAAATTTTTTTGAAACAAAAACATTAAAAAAATTTTTTTAAAAAGAAGTTGATTTTCCAACCACAAGATCATGCTGTTGTTGTGCTTGAATATTACCAGTTTGAAATCTCTGATGGCCAAGAGCTAAACAGAAAATGGGGCAGGCCACATAACTCTGATCAAAGGAGAACAGAAGAGGGCTTTTCCCCCTAAGAACTGAGAAACAGAATCCTCTGTTTTGTTTTTTAAACAACGGCTTGTACAATACACATAGAAACACTGTCATGGGGTTTCTTACATCTTTGCTAAATAAAAGCTGTAAACGTAACATTAAAGTGTGTCTCCGAGATGGCGCTCACGGAGGCACTGGTAATACAGGGGAAAATGCCTTTTCCTTCCATCAAGTTTAAAAGCGTTAAGTAAGAGGATGAGAACACACTGCTTGTGCTGTGGGGCTTGGTCCCCAAAACAAGACCTTCCAGGAAAAACCATCTGAATGTGCTCTTTGACACAAAATCCCAGAAATAACTGAAACGACAGGTGTTCCAAAATCTCCACAACGATTCCACTGCTCCGAGAGCCCCGACCCCACTTGGCTGCAGCAGGCACGGGTTGAACGTCAGCCCTGCCACCCGTGGACCCGTCGGTCACTCATCAACGAACATCCCCGGTCCCCCACCTACCCGGAAGGGGAACAGCCGCCCCTGAAGCGTGCGCGTGACGTGATTTCGTATTCTAAAAGGCATGTGCACGGGCTACCGGTTTATACCTTCAGCTCTTTTCTCGGTTTTTGTTCCCTTAATAGTAACAAGGTATTCTGTTTGTTTGGGGAAAGTGCCACGCTTTGTGTATCTGCTTATCATTATAAACTCCCTTATCCTCGTATCCCTAGCCAATCCCAGTCGTCACAGAGAAACTTAGAAGCCTACGGCACGAAATGTCATTGTGGTCGTCCGGAGGCACTCAGTGCGGGATGCTCAATAAAAATGGGACAAGTGTCTGGTAGACCAGCATCCCCAAGATGCCACTTCCACGGGGCTATCAGCTGGATGGCTACTGAGGCAGGGGTAAGGGTCAGCCACCACGCCGTGCACGGGGCAGGCCTTCCCAAATCCCTGCAACGGCGTTCAAACTAGGTCTGCGAGCTGCCAAGCTCCCGATGTGCTTATCTCACCAGCTGCCCCACAAGGGAGCTGCTGGGATCCACTCGTCCCTGCCCAAGGATCTGACTTCTTTCTCTTGTGTGCTGCTGCTGGACTGTGGGAGACCAGAAAGGGTCACCCCACTTCTGCCTCTTCGGCATAGGGGCCACGGTGAGCCAATTATTCTGAGACCCAGTAGACACGGAAGCAGCTCAGACAACAGGGGAGAAGCTACCGCTTTGCGAGGGAAGTTTACAGTCACAAGAGAAACCTCCATTCACGAGGGCGTTCCTCTCGGTACCAGGAAGAGAAGGCTGAAGAGAGGAAAAGAGGAGTCGAGAAAGACTCTTCCTGACCGAGAAGCAACCTTCCCCCTAGTTTGCTGTACTTTTCCTGATCACGTCCCCACCACCCGGCCTCCACAGTTTGCTTTGTTTGAGCCGAAGATGCTACGTACGCCCGAATTCTAGCCACCTGTTTGAGTTACCGTTGCCTGGGATTCTCCCATGTATACGTGAGGTGCACATGTTAAAACACCGTTTTTCTCCTGTTAATCTGTCTTTTGGTACAGGAGCCCCAGCTGAGAACCTGGAATGGGAATCAGTGTAGAAGGAAAAGACGCTTCGCTCCCTTACACTGCCAGCTACGGCTTGAGTGAAACTTCTGAGGGTGTCCCAGGCACCTGTAACAATCCCCCCCCCCATCCCCACTGACTGAGCACCTGCGATGTGCCAGACATCGGCCCGGTCCTACCGACCGCGAGGTAAGGCAGGCACAATTCCCCACATCTTACAGATAAAGACAACGAGGGTCAGAGGGAAAGGTTAAGAAACCAGCTGTGGATGGTGGAGCCAGGATTCCAACCCAGATTCTGAGGCCAAAATCAGGTTTGGGACTCAATCATTTACACATTCGCATGTATAGCTAACCTCTGCAGCACCTCGAATTATTCTGTGAAGCCCTGAAAACGCCACAGCTTTGGTTTACAGGTGGCCTCCTCAACTTTCCCCGAAATTCATCCCCTGGAAGACAGCCCTTACGTCTTGAACCTCAGACAACTCCGTCCATCTGTTGTTCTTGCTGCTACGTTGTTCAGGTTCGGAGTTTCTGCACCTGCTCCACCCGTGGGACGGACCAATTACTGACTTCCTTCCGCGTAGGGGTCACTGAGAACTTCTGCTCACCGGGTACAGTCGGGAGGTCCCGAGCAAGGAGGGAGGTGCTGGGACAGTCTGCTCGGCAGGGAGTCTGAGGAGCTCCCAGTCGGCTGGTGAACACACAATCCACCACCAATAAACGGCCCGGGGCCCAGATGCACCCGTGGCATCAGAAAAGATACACAGGGCTCGCCTGCACTGAAAACAGGGTGTTGTAAGGAGATGAGTGAGCCTCCGCGTCACGTTCTAGGAACAGAAACATTCGGCAAATATTAGAATCACACTGGGATCTTTGACAAGGTAAGACGGTAAAAACTAAGTAGAGAGAATTTCCTCCAAGAAATCCTTTTATTCCACTTTAGGCTTACATTCTTTTTAAAACTGTGATGGAACCGGGGGCGCCTGGGCGGCTCAGTCGGTTAAGCATCTGACTTCAGCTCAGGTCATGATCTCACGGTTCGTGGGTTCAAGTCCCGCGTCGGGTGAACCCTAGTTCGTTCTCTCTCTCTCTCTCTCTCTCTCTCTCCCTCTCTCTCTGCCCCTCCCCTGCTCATGCTCTCTCTCTCTCTCAAAATCAATTAATTTAATTAAAAAAAGACTTCCGTGATGAATTAAAAACGTTTAAAACCACAAACTGCACCCTCTACATATTTAAAATATTAGTTTTTAAAACGCTACTCTACTAAGTACCCATCTATCTATCTACACACATGTGCACACACATAGTAAAAGGTCTCCAAAGACCTTCAACCGTAAGTGGGGCCGGCAAGGATATGGGGGAGACCATGGTCCATGGGGACTTTGTCTGTGGTATTTAAATCTTTCATGGGATGGACTCATGGGTCATTTGCATAACTAAAAAGTTAAAACAAAGCACCGGGCATGCTAACAATGGCCTGCCAAAGGGACACCACCGACTCAGTGTCACCGGTACTAAAAGAACGTAAATGGAACCAATGTGAAATTTTCCTTTTAAACCAGCCCTTACACAAAAGTACTCAGCCCTAAGGAGGATCCAGTAAAAAGGAACGCTTCCCCCACAAGGAGTCATGTCACCACCACATGTCAAGAGCCTTAAAGTGTGTCTGCCACCGGGTCCAGATCCAGTTCAGATCGACCTCAAGGAAATAATTAGACATCGGGATAAAGCATGACACATGGACGTTCCTCACTGTCTTCACCACTACGAAATGCACAAGTCCCTAACACATCAACAACAGGGAAACGATTTCAGGAACGGGAAATAGCCACATGGGCGAAGAGCGCGCAGCCCTTAGGAAATACCTCCCCGCAGGAATCACGGAGATAGAATACGACATGAGGAAAGCAGAACACGAAAGTATCCTTACAAGGAGCGCGTGCACACACGCACAAGGCACACACGCGCACACGCACGCGCAAGGCCCTGGCAAAACAGGCCACGTAAGCTGGCGAAACGGCAGTGGGGTGTCCGTGCCTTCCCTGCTCAAGCCTGTGTCCACAGCGACCGGGACGGCCTCCAGCTCACAGGGGCGCAGACGCTGCCCAGCGAGCCAGACCCGCCACGACAAACAATATCATCTTAAAAAGCACCCTGTCTTTTTTGCCCGTGCCCTGGCTGTTCCTCAGTCCGGAAGGGGTGCCTGTGTGGGGCGCCGCAGCCGAAACCGGCACCCTGGGGGAGGCTCTGTCCCGTCTGCTGGAAGAAGGCCACCTGGCATGTCATTCCCCGCTCCTCTCCGCCCCTGCACCGGTGTGCGTGTGGGCGTGCCGGAAGAGGGGGCTCCCTGGGACTCTGCGTGAGTGTACCCACGCCGTGACACCAGCACCCGCGGCGGACCCTGCACCTGCTCTCGGCACCCCCCCATCCGCATCTTCAAAACCAGATGCCCCTCGCTAAGGTTCCTGCCGGCCGAGCGGTGACGGGAGGTTCCAAGCATTCCCGTCAGGCAGAAAACGGAAAGGCTGATGGTGACAAAGTATCGCGTCCCTCTGACCCTCACTTGGGACCAGATTCATACCAGTGAGACTTGCCGGAGGGATGAAGACGCGCCCTCAAGTTCAGAGCCTCACCTGGAACTCCCTCGTGGGTGGGGGATGGGCTCCACTTGGTTGGACTGGGATCTTTGGGGGGGGGGGGGACACACATTTCAATTAACACTTTATTTGGGGCGCCTGGGTGGCTCCCTCGGCTAAGCGTCCGGCTTCCGCTCGGGTCGTGATCTCGAGGTTCGTGAGTTCGGGCCCCGCATCGTATCCTCTGTCTCCCTCTCTCTTTGCCCCTCCCTCCTTCACACTCTCTCTCTCAAAAACAAACGCTTAAAAAAAAGAGGAATTAAAACTTTATTTTTCAAGAATATTCTTCTTTCTGTTGCTTTTGCAAATGGGTCTCATCTGGTGGAAATGCTCGTGCTGAATTCAGACCTAAGTTTAACTTTTTCTTCCCTGGATAAAACCCTATTCTGGGGCACTTCCTTCCACCAGCACCAACAGAAGGCTTGACAGAGTGTCCAGGCCACAAGGGGACTGCAGAGAAGGAGGGAGGGAGCCTGAAGCCGTGCGACCAGCCTGGGAGGGGGTTGGGCCCCCCCCCCCCCAGGGGGGAGGCCTGGTTTCCTCTGAGGCACATCCCGGAAGCCAATGATCCCATCCAGGACACCCGCGCAGCCCGAGTTATCCTCACATGCTCTTCTGTGGGCCTCCCACCCCCGTCACGGACACATCTCAGTGGTTAACGCTGAGAAAGCCTAAGAAGTCGACGGCCTTCTTTAGCAGAAGCCTGAACAACTTTTACTGAAAATACCTCTTCCCTACATTATCTTTCTACATCCCTGGTCCCCCAAGAGCAGGGCCCTACGATGGAGCCCAAGAAGCCACAAGTCTTAATGGCCCAGACCTCGGCCCCAACGGAACAGCAAGAAGCCACGGAGGGTGGCCCCGCAGGCATCAGCTCGGGGCCCGAACGCACCTGCGGCACAGCTGGGCACAGGATGAATCAGTGTCCCCCGGGGCCGCGGGGACCGGCGCTGGCTCACCAGCCCCCTGTCCCCCAAAGCCGTCCCTCCAGCTCAGGAAGCCGAGTCCAGGACGGGGGCCAGGGGCCCTGACCCTGCACGCTGACCCTGTCAGCAGCTACCCGGCTCTGCCCCAGAGTTGAAATAGCTTGGAAACCCTGAAAAACCCACCGTTTTGTTAAAAAAATTCTGGGGGAGGAGGTTCCATATAGTGATATACGTTCAAGAAAGGGAAACAGAAGGGGACAGGCACTGACATCAGTCTGTATTTCCTGTCAACCTTTGTCATTTGAGATTTTTCTTAAAACAAAACCAGAATCTTGGACTACGTGCATCTTCCCGGGGTGCGTCTCGCCAACCTAGATGGGCACCCCTTATTTCTCTGTCAACTCAAGCTTCACTTCGATGTTCCCAGAGCCACGAGCGTGCCCCCACGTGGCCGGAGAAGATTCCAGGTTTCTCAGAGTGCCTTGCCCACAGGAGCCCCAGCCCTGAGTCAGGCTGGAAGGAGGCTCCTCCAAATAAGGAGCCTCCTGGACTCACGCGGACGCAGCTTCCCCTCATGTAAAAACATCCTTCCGTGAAACACAGAATCCATAGCTAACTAAATTTAGTCAACTCAGGGTTTGGGTTACCAAACCCAAAAGCTGTCTTTCAGGCACGGCTTCTGGAGCCTCGCCATACTAAATGTGAGATGGGGGGAGGGGGGGCCCAGAGGCTGGTGCGTGTGCAAACCTGTCTGTCCCTCCACCGTCCCTGCGAACGCCACTGAGCCTTCTCTTGAGAATAATGTCCCGCAGGGTTTCTTCTAAGAAACGGTCTTGCAAAGTATTTGCTTAAAACAAGACCTACGTTCTTAATGGGCTGAGTCACTGATACCGCTCTGTGGTCTCGCCTTTGCAAATCAGAAGCCCACCGTGGACGAGGTCTGCGGCCGGAAACCTGACTCATCGGAGAGTCGGTGCTGTACCCTGAGACTCTCTAACCTCTGATTCAGCCGCTTTCTGGGCAAGGGAGGCGAGCCGAGGCTCAGTGGGTGTTCACTGGCCAGGGCGAGACACGGGTATAGAATGTCTCAGCAGGGAACAAGTAGGCAACTGAAGTTAGGATTTTAGTATTAATGTATTAGACCTGGCTATATTGAGGTTGACAGGCTCGAGCCCTCCCCCACCCACATTTATCCCTGGTAATCAGAGCCCTCATTTCCTTGTGCCTAAGATCAACTAATCCAGAATAAGACGTGAACTTCTAATTCTAACTTCTTAGAATTGAAATACCAGGAATATTTGACTTAAAATTGATTAAGTATAGGGGTACCTGGGGGACTCAGTCGGTTAAGCGTCCGACTTCAGCTCAGGTCACGATGTCGAGGTTCGTGAGTTCGAGCCCCACATCGGGCTCTACGCTGACAGCTCGGAGCCTGGAGCCTGCTTCAGATTCTGTGTCTTCTTCTCTCTCTGCTGCTGCACCATTCGTGCTCTGCCCCTCTCTCTCCCTCTCAAAAATAAACATTAAAAAAAAAATTTTTTTTAAATCAAAACTATCTCATAGTATCTGTTTAAAAAAACGACTAAGTATTGAAATATTTGGATAAAAGTTTATACATGAGATCATGTTTTTATTTACTGTATCAAACTTTTAATTGCAAAAATAACTATACGTGTTCACGGCCCTGAGAAAGAGTTCCAGGTACCTTGAGTTTTGCTACTTGTAGACCATCCACGATCCAGGTGCACATTCTGACTAATGCCTTTCCAGGATTTTCCCTCCAGGTTTACACGGTTTCTTTACTAAAATGTTACATATGTTCCTGTATGTTCTAGCACAGGCTATTCTCCATACACATCGTCCCACCACGTCAATACTCTTCTTCAACATCGTTGTCATGGTTACACCACATTCCACCACAGAGAGGAATTCTGACCTATTTATCCAACCCCCTTTGGGGGCCATGTGGGTCGCTTCCAACGTTCAAACAATGTTCATTTGCTAAGCATCCTCAGAGCTAAATCTCTGGACGCAGCTCTACACATTTCCTTACAAAAATACTCCTAGAGGAGCGGGTTCAGTCCCAGGATGGGCACGTGGCTTGGGCACAGCCACAGGAGACCTCGTGAGGAAGACAGCCACGCCATTTCAGTCTGCCTGTCGCTCAACCTTCTGTGGCTCAAGTTTCTGGCCCGTTTCTGCTGCCCTTACCGGTAAACTAATTCTTACCTAGTTCCCGAGATAGTCAAATCCTATCGTCTACTGGACATGCTTAGTTCACCAAGGATGCCTTTCCAGGATCAACGCCCCTTGTTGGTCCCTGGCTTAGCGTGACGTCTGAGTCCTTCAAAGTCAGACCTCAAGTCACCCTGCCTGTTCACCCCTGTATGTTCCTCAATTTTTATCTGTCACTTCTCCAACACCTCTAACCGAATGACTGATCTGAATCAGCAAGTATTCCAGAACACTGTCTTGATCTTGTCCGACCCTTCATTTCTCCGAAGCAGCTTTGTGGGCCACAAGGGAACTCCAGAAGGTTCCAGAACTCCAAATCTCAAGCCCTCCTGGTACTGAGAGCCATCACTGGGATGGTGTCAGTGCTGAGACACTGGGTCCCGGGTCCCCACCCTCCCGTGATGTGACACTGAACCTACTCAGCATCAGGCTGTTTATTCTGTGGGACGGCAGGCAGCAGCATGTTTCGTTGTTTACAGCAATGTCTCCGGATTATTCTAGGTCCTAAAACTCTGTCTACACTGTGCCATCAGGAAGGCGAGGCTGCACGGCAGGATCACGGAAGAACAGCCAAGTCGCTCGCAGAGCACAGCTGCCTCCCAGGAAGGTGGCTTCAACCACGGGTTTACTTGCCCCGCTCAGGGTCAGCCTCACACCGTGTCTAGTAGGCCGCAGGGATTCATTACGTATCATTCTCAAGGAAGCACTGGACCAGCGCGCTTCCAAAGTTCTCGCAGGGGACGGTCCTTCAGTGTGCGGGGCTGTCCCGAGCCTAGGGGCACTCGGCATCCCACACGCTCACAACACGGGATGCTAACATCCCCGCCCCCGTCGCCATCACGAGAACTACAGACGTCCTCCCAGGTTTCCGAACGCCAGGGCAGGGGTGACACCGTCCCGCACGGGGAGCCTCTTGCCGTCCTCAGCGAGACAGAGTGAACACGCGGGAGGTGGCAGGAGACCACACAAGCCCGGACAAGGGACGGCGCGGGGCAAGCTGTGAGTACCTAAAACCGGACCTACAGAGCGAGCCGGACGGCAGGGGGGCCGGCAACTTCTCGGGGGTCCAGCGCAGGACCACGGCGTGCTAGGAAAGGCTGTCTCATCAGCACGTCGGGCCTCCCCTGCTGGAAGCTGATCACACGACCTAATGCAAGTGGCCCAACTTCCACCCATTTGGCAACACCGACTTTTTCCACACTGTTCCTGCTCCCGCCCTCCCGTTCAGGGCCCGCATTCCCCCCTGCATCCCGGGCGTCCAGGGAGGGCGGGAGCACAGGGCGAGTCTTATGAAGGTGAGGGCGAAGGGCACGGCCGTCCTGCCCCACCAGCAGCACCGCCCTTCCCGCAGGACCCAGGACACCAACACCCTGCCCTGCTCCCTTCCGAGGCAGCTGCAGTCAAAGGGCCATTGTCCCCAGACGGGCGGGAACAAGGCCTCTTGTTGGTCGGCTCGGCTCCGCTGAGTAAGGTCCCTGGCTCCGTCCAACCTCAGCCACAATCAATCTCTCTTACGGTGCAGGGTGGGCAGGGACAGGTTTTCCAACGTCATCTTCATGCTCAGGTGAGACCGGAAAGGTCAGCCAATGAGCCACCGTATACAGATCCTGTTGAAAACTGACTAGTGACCTATCGACTGGGCTGTGCTTCTCAAACTTCTAGAACTTCTTTATTTTTCTTCAATTTTCTTTTGGTGTTTATTCGTTTTTGAGAGAGAAATAGAGTGTGAGCAGGGGAGGGACAGAGAGGGGGAGACACAGAATCTGAAGCAGGTTCCAGGCTCCGAGCTGTCAGCACAGAGCCTGACGTGGGGCTCGAACTCATGGATGGTGAGATCATGACTTGAGCTGAAGCTGGACACTTAAACCGAATGAGCCACCCAGATGCCACTAGAACTTCTTCAAAACGCAAACAGCCTGGTTAAAACGCAGATTTCCAGGCCTGACAGTCTGGTTCATAAGTTGTGGGAGCAGGGAGCGGCCAGGCGGTCCTGAAACAGGTGATCCAGGAGGACAGCGAGCAGGAGGGGAGAAGCGGGTGGGCCTGGGGCACTCTCTGGAGGCGCAGTCGACAGCAGCTTGGTCCCGGAAGGAATACGGGGTGAGCCCAAAAGGGAGAAGACCCTGACGGCACCCTGGCCGACCTGCTGGGGGCACAGTCGCACGGCGGCTCCACAAGGCAGTGGACCGACCCGAGGCAGAGACCGCAGAGAAGGGGTGATGTAAGAATCCAGGGGTGCAGGGACATGATCGTGTAAATCGGATTTCCTCAATCACAGCATTTAGTGAAGTGTTTTACCTCTCCTAACAATTTATTTCAAGCAACGAGAAAATCCCTGCCATTAGAAATATTTCCTAAAGATTCTGCCCTCTCCCACCTGGTGACGTGTGGCACACAGACAGGATTTCGTCGGTCTTTGGAGATTTAATACACACGCACCTCCGCGTCACCAATGAGAGCTCTGCCTGCCCAGTGGCCTTGAACCTTGCCGGGCCCTTGACCACGTGACCACGAGCACCTAGCTCGGCTCTGCTCTGTCATCCGTCACACCGGAAGCGTGCAGGGCTGTTGTGAGCTGCCCTCCCCTGCCCTCCCTGGGGACAAGACCAGGAGCGGGGTCAGGACCTTGCAACTGAATAAAGGCTGAGCCGCCCACTCTGGGCCGTTTTGGGAGAAAAAGGCTCGTCTCAAATTCACTCAAGAGACCGGGTACAGCCTCCGAAAGCCATAACTGGAACCAAACTGTAGGACTTACCCACCTAGAAAAAGGACTTTTATTCTTAGAGCTGACGTCTTCTTTTCTGATGAAATACAAATCCCCTAGGAAGGAGACACTAAAACTGGCAGTTCTTCACCTTAATGACGGTTTCTAGAAAGTTTTTCCCTGCCCACAGGGTTTAACAGCGAAAACTCAAGGTGCCAGCATCCAACGGTGGAAGAGGCTTCGGGTCACACACCCTCTACCCGCAAATCCTCCCGCGGCCATCACCTCCACCATCAGACTCTCAAGGCACAGCTGGGACGTTTCAGCAGCCAAGTCAGAGCCTTCCAGAAAGAGACCGGCAGTCAGCCACACCCGCCGACTTCCGCTCTTCCCTCTTCAAAGACTCGCAGGGCACACGGGAGAGGTGTGTAAACAGCCTCTTCCAGGCTCTGTGTGTCTACAAATGGCCGGAAGCGTGTTCATTATTCTCCTTAAGATGCCTTTTAAAAATTCACAAAGACCTGACGCACGCTTGTGCTTACAAGCGACCTTTCTGAAGGGCTGCTGCTGGTGCATTCTTAGACATCTGTTTCCTAACGGGTTATGGGACACCTGAGAGACTGAGATAAAAAAGGAAAACTGAACTTTCTGACATCGCCACTCTGGGCTGGGAGCAGAAAACATGCCTACGTGCCCACAAAACACAAAAGGTCAAGAGAGCGAGAATTTATGAGTGACGTGAGTCCGAGTGCCAAAAAGGAAAGTTTACAAGAAAAAAGATACGTACAGAATATATAAAACATACGAGACCGTATACAGTTGGCCGCTGAACGTGGCTTTGAACCACGCATGTCCACTTATACGTGGATGATTCTCAGTAAGTACAGGACAGTACCAAAAATGCATTTTCTCTCCCTTATGATTTCTTTTCTCTAGCTCACTGTATTGTATGAATACAAAATACATGACATATACAAATATGTGTCAGTCAACCGTTAATGTTAGTCCTAAGTCTTCTGGTCAACATTCAGCTGGCAGGAGTTAAGTTCAGGGGAGTCAAAAGTCATATGCAGATTTTCAACCATGTAAGGAGTCGGGGCCCCTTATGGTGTTCGAGGGTCAACATGTTTTATATTTACATAAAATAGGGATTATAATGTACTATATGTAATGTATTACATATGTGACATATTAACGTGTAATTGTGTATAACATATAAAATTATATTACATACATGTTACACATATTGCACAAAATAGAAAAAGCCATATATTATCTATAACTTACAAGTTCAATATATCACAATGATATGTATTATTCAGGAAGTCCCAATTTTTGCTTGTTAGTTGGGTTTTTGTTTTTTTTTCCCCAGCAACCATTCACGCAGGCGCTTTGGTAATTATAACGTACTGCCAGGTGCAGACACACGGCGGGGGTGGGGGTGAGGGGGGAGAGGGGTTCTCTACTCAACCGGCTTTCACTGTGTTTAGCACGCAAGCCTGCCTGCTTTCCAGAGCAGAGCCATGCGCTCGCTCGAGACCCGGCCCCGCCCCCCTCACACCCCCGACGTCTATGGGCTCACTCCCGAGCCAGTTCTGACAAGTGACATCAGGCATCCACCTCTGATGGAGCACAGCCCAGGCAGGACGGGGAGTAGAACCAACAGCCCAACTGTTCTGGACACCACAGCAAGACGCTGCGCGGAGCCGTGAACATTTCTAGACAAACTCAGATGTTCCCACCGCAGTATGCTCATCAAGAAAACAAAGGAGTGGGCAGCAGGGCCAGCAACCCGCTTGTGAGTGACCCTAACGTTGGGGGCGGATTCTCACATCACGGGGAGTCGAGGGAGGGGAAGAAGGCGGAAGGGGCGGGACACGGTGTCCGCACAGCCGGCCTCTAGCAGGCCTGCGGTCAAGTGATTTTCTAAGGCCAAGGAGAGTGGGCACACCTGTTACGTGTCGAGCTGTAAAAGATTACTGACCGTTAGAACAAAAGTTTAGGGTAGAAAACAAATCTGCAAGTGAAGCAGAAAACAGTCCCAGCACTGAGTGAATGAGGCCTTGAAGCGCCAGGCACCCAGGGCTTTGCTTGCGAAGCGGGCAGGGTGGGTGGTGGGGCCGGAGGGCAGAATAACCACGGAGCGGTCACTTCAGTGGGAGCGTATGGGAACCAGGGACTCACAAAGCTCCAAAGCCAAAGATCAAAAAAAGCTGAGCGATAAAACCCAAAACTCAGCTACTCGGACCCAAAGACCATGTTTGCGAGTCAACTTTACAAGTTGTTTTCTTTTTAACTTTATTTATTTTAGAGCAAGAGTGAGAGTGAATGGGGAGAGGCAGAAAGAGAGAGAGAGAGAGACAGCGAGAGAGAGAGGGTCCCAAGCCGGCTCCACGCTGTCAGCACAGAGCCCAAAGTGGGGCTCGATCCCACGAACCACAAGATCATGACCTGAGCGGAAACCAAGAGTCGGAGGCTTAAGAGACCGAGCCACCCAGACCAGACGCCCCCACGAGTAAGTCTTTAAACCAAAATGTTTCTTTTCACTCGATTCCAAATGCGTTCTAAGGTTAAAACACAAAAATGAAAGAAAAACTTCAAACTCAGGTTCGCTCGAGCGACAGAACCACCTAAAGAATGCAACTACGCAGCCTCCAAAGGCAATTCTGGGGGGGGACACCCCCAAACGCCCTGTCCCGCCAGCACTGCCACACGGGTCCTTATTCTCCACGGGTGTGCGGACGTGACTTGCAGGGACGTGACAGCAGAGACAACAACAGCAGGCCACAGTCACGGAATGCCAGGGCCCTGAACCTTAGCGGAGGGACCTATGACTCTTTGCGGCGACTCTGGGTAACTTTCCTGGTCCCCATGTCACAGGGGAGGCAGCCGAAGGCCAGGCCGACAGCGTCACAAACCCGGGGAGCCGGGCCCCACGCAGGACGTGTCTGCGCACAGGTGTCTCACCGCCGTATCCACCGCGACCCTGTCTCGCTTTGGGGAAGGAGAGCCGGCCCGCGAGCCCTCTTCACTGCACCTGCGGGTGTTCCGTCTGCCAGACAGACTTTCGGCAGCGACTGACCCGACTTTTTGCTCACGTTCAGTTGCTTCCTTCATGGAAAATCTAAATCAAAAGCATTCGCTGAAAAGCTCACACAGACAACGTATCAGGTCTGACTAATACGAAGGCCCGGAGAAGGGAAAGTGAAATACGTCCTCCGTGCCACAATAAACTACAACGCCACCTTGCAGTGTTAGAGCACCAAGTCTTCCGAAACGGTGGAGTGAGCGCGGAAAACAGGCAGCGTAAACGGGGTCCATCCAGGCTGGCGCTGGACCACCTTCCAGACACACCCTGAACCCCAGGGATCGGGACACCTTCATCCTTCCCGAAAAGAAATACAGAACGCTTGCCGTTTACTGCCATTCGCGTGTGCATTCTCTTGAAACTAGCTACGTCTCCAACTCAAGCCTGGTAAGTAATTTCGTTAAGTTATGAAAGAGAGGAAAAGAGAAGCAGAGTGTGGCCCGCCCCGGTGGCTTTCGTCGTTCTAGGGAGAAACCGGTGCATGTTTGCAGTACGGGTACAATCAAGGAAAGGGGGCCGGCTTTGAGGACGGCACGGCAGCTCGTGTAGGACACGTTGACCCAGACCTAGCAGGAAGTGCAGTCACACCACAGGGCCTCCCGGGGCCTCTCTGCACAGGCACGCTTGGAAATCCCCAACGGTGCAGGTGCACAGAGAGAGTGACCCCCCCCCCCCACGGTGCTCTCAACATGTCCTCTCTTTCCGGGTCTCTACAGGCACCGAGTTCACAATGCGGTGCCGGTGTATTCCCTGATGGGGGATTCTGCTGGTTACATGCCAGGCAGGAGCCCAACGATCTCCTTTCTCTTGCTTCTGCTGCAGAAAAAGTTTCCTCGCTTAAAAAAATAAAAAATCACCAGACAGCAACAAACACAAGGCATAGCCACTGCAGTAAAACCCGCTGAGATGGGATTTTTATTTTATTTTATTTTATTTTATTTTATTTTATTTTATTTTATTTT
>NC_064818.1:6544832-6565380 GCF_023721935.1 Panthera uncia
TTATTTTATTTTATTTTATTTTATTTTATTTTATTTTATTTTATTTTTGTAGACAGAGAGAGAGAGAGAGAGCGAGCACACGAGTGGTGGAGGGAGCAGGGGGAGGGAGGGAGGGAGGGAGAGAGAGAGAGAGAGACGGGGGGGGGGGGGGGGGGGATAATCTTAAGCAGCCTCCACGCTCAGCACAGAGCATGGGGCTCGATCCTATGACCCTGGAATCATGACCTGAGCTGAAATCAAGAGTCAGACTCTGAGTGGCGCCTGGGTGGCTCAGTCGGCTCAGTGACCGACTTCGGCTCAGGTCGCGATCTCACAGTTCGCGGGTTCGAGCCCCATGTTGGGCTCTATGCTGACAGCTCAGGGCCTGTTCGGGATTCTCTCTCCTTCTCTCTGCGGCTCGCATGCTTTCGCTACCAAAATAAATAAATAAACTAAAAAAAAAAAAAAAAAGGCAAGATGCTGAAACTTCCGAGCCACCCAGGTGCCCCTGAGATGGGACTTTTTGAAAGCAGATTCTACCAAGAGACCCTGCTCAGAACACACGCACTTGTGGGGCACCTGGATGGCTCAGTCGGTTAAGCGTCCGACTTCGGCTCAGGTCATGATCTCGCGGTCCGTGAGTTCGAGCCCCGCGTCGGGCTCTGTGCTGACTGCCCAGAGCCTGGAGCCTGTTTCAGATTCTGTGTCTCCCTCTCTCTCTGACCCTCCCCCATTCATGCTCTGTCTCTCTCCGTCTCAAAAATAAATAAACGTTAAAAAAAAAAATTAAAAAAAAAAAAAAAGAACACACGCACTTGCTTCTTAACCCCCACACCCACTAAGAACCTCACCAGGTGTGTATTCTTATCCTCATTTCACAGATAAAAATAACTTCAAACTAATCTTTAATGAAATGTTGCTTCCACCCCGAAGCAGGAGATCCCTGTTCGGCAACAGGCCTGCCCGAGGCTCCCGGGTGACAGGAGCGTGCCCGTGGTCACACGGAGGAGGGCGTTCTGGTTGACTGAGTGAATTCACTCTCACAGAAGGCGGATGTGGACATGAGGCACACGACACCCGTTTACGGTTTCTAGGGAACCACATGCACGAATCACAACATCGGAGGCCGGCTGGATAAATGACAAAACAGGACTCTACGTAGCGGAACCGGTGTTTGTGTCCAAAATAGTTTCAGGAGGAGGAAGAGTGGGTTTAAAAGTTCAGGTCACACCACCGGTTTGGGGACTTTGTTTTCCTTATTACATTTCTCTCCCTCGGTGTAAGCGAACGAAATTTCAAGTTCAAAATGCCAGGCCCCAGGGAAAAAGCAAGAGCGTCCTCCCAGGATCGTTCTCGGCACACAAGCGTGCTCGGCGAGCGCCTCCTCTCTGCCATGAAGCATCTCAGGGGCCCCACGAATTTTAAAAATACAACTGCCACCGAAGGGCGTCCAAGCAGGCAGCTCAACAGGAAGTAATTCTGAAATGACTGGACTGAATTAAACACTCATGGTCCATCCACTTGCACTGTGTGATAGCCCACGGTGGGCGGGGCGCCAATTCAACCCTGACTCTTCCCCGAGACAAGGACACCACCCGCGGTAGTAATTACAGGGCAGCACAGATGTTTTAAGACAACCTTTCTTTGTTTTATTAAGTTCACTGCTTGTAAGCAAACAAATTGCTTAGTCACCGATTCCTCCGGTTTCCCGCCCCCCATTATGAAGAAACTAGTACACGCAGAAATCTCTGGCAAGCTACGACGGTCCCCGCGGGTCCTGCCTTGCCCCGCTATTCCTGCAGGCACCCGCTTCCAGCACTTTCCCAGGGAAGCAGCGACAAATGCCGTCCCTCTGTCTGATCTGTGTGTGGCTGCCACGCTAATTATCCCAAAGCACCGCTTTTATTGGCTTTTTTTACACTGCCCTCCTGCCAAAGCTGGCCCGGTTTTCAACACCAGCACATCTGGCCCCAACCCAATTTCCTAATACCCTTCCTTTCCAACCCTGCACTCTGGCCACACTCCGCTACTGCCCCCCCAGCCCCAGGCACGCCGCCACTCTCCCACCCTGAAAGGCGCACCTAAGAGACCCTAAGACTGTGCGCCTGGCACAGACCTTTGACCTCTGCCCAACCCCTACACAGACACCCAGCTGTCAGGTCCTGCCCCTCCCCCGTCTCTATCCAAGTGATAAGAGTTCGGAAGACAGGGACGTAGACAGCCCTGTAAGCCACAAATTTCAAAATAAACTCTGGCCGTGGCTCCTTCGGCCACTGGCTCATTCTGGGGCTGGACCAGGAAATAGGCAAGATGAGTCCGAAGCATCTCGTGCGGCCAGAAAGAGCCCTAAAGTGCACGCGTGTGCACACCCACACGCCAATGGGAGTGTGTCTAAGGGCACAGGAGCCACCCGACAGAGCTGCCGATGCCAGAGCTGGGACAACGTGAGAAACAGAATACATACTACGGTCCTGGATTATAACCCGAAGCGTAACTCAAACGGCCACGGATCCATGCTGAGGTAACTGACGGACTGAATGAATGAAGAGGGAGGGTATACAGATCTGTGCAGAAGAATTCAAAACAATTCACATAGACCCTCTGCCCTCAGGGAGGGGCAACAAAACTCCCTACCCCTCGCGGTGACTTCCTTCCACAGCGTAGCATGCGGAAAGGGAAAAAGAAGTAATTTTACGGTGGAGAAACCTAACAGCCACGGTCTCAGCCAGACGGGCAATGTCAGTATCGACCCCGAGAGTCACATACTGGACACGACGAACACGGCGTTTCCTTTCTGCGGTCCCCGTCATCCTCACAGGAACCCCAAACCCCAATCCAACAGGGGGAATCATCAGACGAATCCCGGCTGAGAGACAGTCTACAAAACACCTGACCAGTTCTCCTCAAAAGTATCAAGGTCATCAAAGACCAATAATGTCCGAGAAGCGACCACGGGCCAACAGCCTTGGAGCCCGAGGAGACCTATGGGACGACCAAATGCGGCGTGGCCTCCTGAACGCGCTGCTGGAACAGAAGAGGGACGTGAGGCGAGCGCTGCGGAAATGTGAATGAAACACGGCTGTAGTAACTGATCACGTGTCAATGCTGGGTCACTGGTTACGTGTGGAAGCCGGATGCGGGGAACGCGAGAGCTCCCTGGGCGATCTTCCCAAACTTCGTCTGAATCTGAAACTATTCTAAAATTAAGTTTATTTTAAAAGATTACCCCGGGCTCCTTCAGCTCCCTACCCGCCCCCCCCCCCCCCCCAGGCTGCAGTCCAGAACATCTTCTGTTCCCTCCACTCCTGTATCCTGGGCCTCTGCCCTCCCTAGTCGTTGTATTCCCCGCTCCATCCTCCACACAGGTGCCAGGGGAAGCTTTCGAACACACGAATCTGAAGAGGTCACCTTCCCGATCAAAGCCCTTCAAGCAGCTATCTTCATCCCGGAATTTTCAGGCCTTCACCGCACACTGTGAATCTCCTGAAAAGGGAGATTTTACACAATAACTCTCAAATCTGTTTGGCTGTGGAATTTTGCCACACTTTCAGCGTCTGGGTCCTGCGGAACAATTAGGAAATTGTTGAAATCAAGCACATTCCTACAAGGTGGACTGAAAGTTCTAATTCCTCTCTTGGTCACTGTGGTGGGTTGAACAACGCACCCCCAAAGGTTATCGCTACCTTCATGACACGGCCTTGGCCAGAAGGTTTCTCCGCACGGTGACCCAGCTGCCTCACCCGTAAAATGGGACTACAGAGCGGCTTTGTGAATTACAAAAAGCACTTAGTACAGCTCCTGACCCATAATAAG
The DNA here is from genome assembly GCF_023721935.1 of Panthera uncia. Classification (NCBI taxonomy): domain Eukaryota; kingdom Metazoa; phylum Chordata; class Mammalia; order Carnivora; family Felidae; genus Panthera; species Panthera uncia. Next base: position 6,548,625 of record NC_064818.1, read on the forward strand.
CATTTGCTACATCAAAACCACTATTATTGCTATTTAGAGGCCAAAAAAAAAAAAATCCACTTTCACCGGAAGCCCAATGTCCTCTCTTTCACCCTCAGTTTGACAAACTACACGTCTTTAACCCAATTTCTAGCTTAGGACGTTTGAAAATCATCTCGGCAAAGGTAAGGCAGGTGGAAATGTTCCAGCTTGCCTCTCTGAGTCACAGCTTTTGGGTATCCGACTTGATAAATTATGACAAGGAATGACTCTAGGACACGTGCCCAATGTCAGGCATTCACGTCCCATCGCTCGTTCAAATGCCTAAAGCCAGTGTTCTCGTGCGGGTGATCTGTATCGGTCAGGCCCACAAAGGCCCATTTTCTTATTAAATAATAATTCACTGATCTTCCTCTCAATGTCTGGTTATGCTCCGAGCAGCAGATACGGTCACTCTGTGGCCCCAGCACGGGAACAGAACAAGGCACCTGAAAACAGCAGAGACAACAGGTCTTGGCTTGATGAATGCAAGTCCTCCCAGGGCGTCTCCGGCCTCCTGGCCCCTCATCTACCACCGCTCCCCACGGGTCACCAGAGCACCCACCGCCTGCCGCACAGCCAGCCTACTTGGGTACAACCTGTCTGATCACAAATGCTGGGTCACCACTGCTCACAAGGTGCCTAGACTCAGAGCTCTGACTCCTACAGCCTTTAAGAGGCTTCTAGTAAAACAGAGGTAGCCCTAGGAAAGTTAGTATTTTATTCCTTTATTGACAACGTACTTCATTGGCCATTAGTTTAAAAGAGCCAAAGGTACAGCTGACATAAGAATATACAAGGATTTAGGGGCACCTGAGCGGCTCAGTCGGTTAGGCATCCGACTCTTGGTTTCAGCTTGGGTCATGATCTCACAGTTCGTGGGTTCGAGCCCTGCACCGGGCTCTGACAGCTCAGAGACTGGAGGCTACTTGGGATTCTCTCTCTCTCCCTCTCCCACTGCCCCTCCCCTGCTCATGCACATGCACACAGGCACTCTCCCTCGGTCTCTCTCAAAAATAAACAAACATTAAAAAAAAAGTTTCTTAAGAAAGGTGTGGCTGGGGGGCGCCTGGGTAGCTCAGTCGGTTAAGCGTCCGACTTTGGCTCAGGTCACAATCTCAAGGTTCATGAGTTCGAGCCCCGCGTCGGGCTCTGTGCTGACGGCTCGGAGCCGGGAGCCTGCTTCCCATTCTGTGTCTCCCTGTCTCTCTACCCCTGCCCCGCTCAGGCTCTGTCTCTCTCTGTCAAAAATGAATAAACATTTAAAAAATGTTAAAACATAAAAAGCGTGGCTGAATAACCGAATCTATATATTCCCTAGAATCCTGGTGAAGCAGGATGAACCATGAAGCCCAGTATTCACAAAAGACACCACCAGACACCCAGAAGAAAAAGGATCCGGTGGAGGAAGCCACCTTAACTCGTGGGGGCGGTCCAGGTAGTGAGGGTCCCCTGTAACACAGCATAAGGGGCAGAGGACAGATGGACAGAGATCTCCCTCACTTCGGCAGGATGCACAACAAGAGTTGCCAGGTCACGTGAGGCACGGATAAAAACAGAGTGAGGTCCACACAAACATCAAACGTCCCACCCCGCCTCACCCCTACACGCCAGTCCACAGCGGTCTGGGAGACGCGGTGACAAAGCGGCAGCAAAGGCCAGGAGGCGGCCGGCAGAGACCAGCCGTGGAGCCTCCACAGAAGAGCAGAAACTCGGCAGGAAGCTCAGAGTGTGGCCGGTGGGAGTGACCACGGCCCCCGCGGTCCAGCCCCGGGCACGGGGGGCCGTCAAGGCAGGAGTCGCGCGAACAAGTTACAGTGGAAAGCACGCCAATCAGGGGGCTGTGGAAGGCACAAAGTAAGTCCCACACGTCTGGCCACACGCAGGGAAGAGCGAAGGCCGCTGGCCTGGCAGTGACACACGCTCGCTTACCCAGCACACGCGTCAGTCAACACACACGGCCAGCCCCGCCCGTGCACCAATCGGGGAAAGACCTCCCCGGGACACACGGAGGGCTCCCTGAGGATGCTGCTTCGGAACAGCAAGCTTAAGCTACTGAAAACTTTAATGTTAGGGATTTTTTAACAAAAAACATCCTTGATTTTTAAGTTTTAACATAGAGGTCATAAACCCAAATGCCACTGAAGCCGGCGGGCATGGGAGAAAAATGGTGACAGCTGGGGGTCTGAAAACCCAGAGGGTACATGCCCCGTCCTGAGGAGGACGGCCACCCCTCAGCCCCAGCTGGTGGCGGCCACGGGGAGCAGGGCCACGGGAGCCCCTGGACAGACGGGACCCTCAGCTGGTTCCAGGGCTGCCCCCCAGCACAGCCCAGTCAGAGCATCACAAAACCACCGAGCGCCTGGCTGCTTTGCTTCTGGGATGATAAAAGTCCTATAACTGCACAAAATTTAGCTCCAAGGAGTATAACTTAATTAAGAAGTGAAATCCTTCCCTTCTACCTCCCCTGATTGTTACCAGATTAGATCACTATGTATCCTTTTTCTAGACACACAAAATGTTCCACGAGTTGCTTTTTTCACTCAACAATATGTCAGAGACCTCCTTCCCCCATAGTACATTCAGATCTGCTGTTTTGTTTCTTGGGGGGGGGGGGGGGGGTGTGGCCAAATGGAGAGTTAGCATACAAAATCTCAATGCTGGGAGATGATGCGAGAGCTCCCGGCCAACCCCTGTCACTCAACGGACGGGGTCTGGGGAGGTCCTGGACACCTCCAGCCACACAGGAAAGAAGCCAGCCCCTCCCGGGGGGCCGGCCCCTGCACCTGTCACCAGCACCACACCACGTTTGCTTTCCAGAAGAGCTGAGCTAAATAAAAGGCAAAGCTTCCCACGTGGCAGGGGAGAAGGGAGATAAAATTATCTTAGAGCCAAGCGATGGACTGTAATCAGTAAAGAACCTCACACCTATCAACTCTGTGGGTTTTTTTAGTCAGCAAACATCCAGAATCACTCAATGATGAACTCGAAACTCATCCAGTTTACTAAATTAGAACTCGCTCCGCAGTCACAGTCTACCTATTCCCACAGCATACTGGACGGAAGTGGAGGTAACTCAGATTTTCGTGAAGTCCACCACCCTCCTGACTCAAGGCCTGAAAGAAATAGGGCAGGCCTGGGCTCCCAAGTAAGCCGCTCACCTGGACAACGCCAGCCACCAGGGGAAGAAAGGATCGACGCCTCGGCTGCGGAGACCATCCTTATAAAAGGACACACGTATGCAAGGGAAGAACCGTAAACTTCATATTTAAACTATGAATTCTGTTAGTGACTCAAGGTGCTGAAAAGCTAATTAAGTATTCAGACCTTCAGAAACTCCGGCCTGGCTCCCAGATACAGAAAAATCTATCTAAAGATAAAAACTCCCTAGAGGCCAAAGCCTCCCTGCGGCTAGCTTTCGAAACATTTTAGGAAACTTGACCTCAAATCAAACTCGGCATTTCAGCAAGGGTCACTTAGAGCCTTTGAGAAACTGTATTTCAGATGAACAGAAATTACAGAAGGTGTTCTCTTATTCTGTTAATATAATTGCTTTATGAGAGAAATGTGTAGGTGTTTGGTGTTTTCTGGTATTCTTCATCTCAGCTAAATGGGAAGACCATCTCCCTACTGCTAAGCTAGACATGGAATATTCCAGATTGCTTTCCTTCTCCTTCCCTTCCAATCTCAAGTGAGATCCATCGGGAGTACAACCTAGCCGCCCTGTCTCTTGAGCCCCTTTCTGCCTCCAAGCCCTTGGTTAGGTTCTCAGCAAACCTCAGGGAGACCACAGCAATCACCTGGATTCATCCTCTGTCACCAATCCTTCCCCTCCCCCAGGCATCTCAGTCACTCACTCCACAAATACTTCCAGAGCCCTTGTTAGATAGGTACCAGGCACTGTTCAGGCACTGAGGACAAAGCAGGTGCACAACCGGGTCCCTGCCCCCAGGATCAGCCCGGCGGTCCCAGCGCAGCCCGCTCTACTGAAGGGGTCAGCCAAGGTCTCGTTCCCAAAGGGATGTGTGAGCATGTTCTCAGGGAGGGGAGGGGAGGGGACCAACATGTCCGGGGAAGAGTGTTCTGGGCGGGGAGGACAGCAGGTGCAGCTCGGGAGCGCACGCCTGTGCATCTGAGGACAGGGAGGGGCAACAGAGTGGCCCCCGTACAGGGAGCAGAGGGATACGCTCCCAGCTGCAACCAGAGAAGGTGGACGCACAGGGCTGCACAGCCCACAGCGACCGCAGGGAGCTTGTTGCGAGTGAAATGACTTCTATGCCCTACCTCCTTCCCAGAACTTCCTGGGAAATTTACAGATCATCAGTACCTGAGAAAAATCAGTGGAGAAATAAGAGGAAGGTATTCCAATTCTCCTACTTGCTTAGCAATCGACACGGAATCCACTCAACGGCAAGTGCAAAGCAAGAGTAGGAAATGCTGAGGCGCGGAGGTGAAGGTGAAGACCGACATTTCCGTGAACCGGCCCAGGAGCGTGTGCGAGAGAAGCTACCCCGGTCCAACCACTCAGACTCGTCTGCACCTGACACCACGTTCTAGATGTGTGTTCAGAGTCCTGCCTGCTGCCACTGCCGAGTCACTCTCGCAAATAAAGTCAGTATGAATAACCTATACAGACCACACTCAAAACAAATCCCGTTCTATGTGGTGCCGTTAATCTTGCTAGAAGATCCGAATGCCAACATTGTTCAAATACTGCCCAATGATGTTCAGAGTGTTTCCCAGTGTTTGACTATTCCATACAAATGGGTCTCTGTAAATAGTAAGAAGCATGGTATTTCTCATTAAGCATTTTTTTTTTTTAAGATATCCATACCAATGAGTAAAGAGTGGCAAGAATGCTGGAAATTTTTAAGAAAGATAAAGTAAATCCATTAGCCTGTTTTGCTAGACCTGATTTAAATGTTGTAGAAGTATTTAATGAAAAGAACATTTTGAAGAGGAAAATGTCCTTTAACCGGAGAAACGCAAAGAAAAGATGTCAATGTCGTAGAAATCACGCCTTGATCTAAAATCCAAACTAGCAAGACAAAACAAAAACAATTCAACAGCAAAACCAAATGAAAGCAACCAGAAAAATAATTTCACTGTCAAGAGGAAATGAGTTTCTGTGAGCTCAGGGAACCCGAATCTTTTCTTACAGGCAGTAAGCAGGCCCGCCCATTGCTCCTGAGATGCGATCTTTATCCTCCAAGGCTATTTGCTGCACAAATAACGGAAATCGGTGCCTGTGCTCACCAGAGAACCCACAGGGAACTTCATCCCGATCACGGGCAACCGACAAAGGGCAAGACAGAGGGAGGGAGAGTGTGGAAGTTGGTGGCTTTCAAGGTCACAGAAGTCATCAGCATAGACTTACTAAGTGCCAGACAGCACTCCTGCCCATCAACTTGAGGGATCACCCATCCAATCCTCACGGCCACACTGAGAGACAGGTACTGTTATTACCTCCTCCCATCTTGAAAATGAAGAAACTGAGGCACAGAGAAATTAAGCCACTTGTCATACAGCTACTAAGCGCTGGAGCCAGATTCAAACCCAGACTCTGGCTCCAGATCCACACTGGCGGCCACCGCAGTTTCCTGCCCCGTGCTTCTTCAACCGGACCCAAGGACTTCAGAGCATGACGGGCAGGTTTTTTTAATATTTATTCATTTTTGAGACAGAGAACAAGCGAGGGAGGGGCAAAGTGAGGGGGACAGAGGATCCGAAGCTGGCTTTGCACTAACAGCAGAGAGCCCGACGTGGGGATCGAAGTCATGAACCGTGAGATCATGATCTGAGCCAAGGTCAGATGCTTAACTAATTGAGCCACCCAGGCGCCTAAACTGGCAATTTTTAAGAACTAATGGTTCCATGAATTCCCAATAACATCATCATTATTATTACCGTTTATCTGCTTCTTTTTTAAATTATAAGGACATTTTATTAAAAGGTGCACATAAGCTTTCACTCCCATGTGCTAATAAGTCGAATTCCCATGCTGAAAGCTTCTCCATCAATTTCATAAAAAATAAACAAGTGACTCCAGGCTGCTTACATCGCATACCTGAAAGAGCCCAGATAAACAACTTGGAATGAGCCAAACACCATGATGGAAAATGTCTTCTGGCATCTTCTCCTGACTAATTGGAGAACTGGAATCTGTCACCATTCAGGCACATGAAATTCTAAGGACTTGGACCTACAACAGTCACTGCTTTGGTGTAAGTACATATTGGTGAGAAACTCTCACTGCCCCCCGCCACTCCCTTCAGGCAGCACCTGGAGAAGAGAATTCTGGCCAGAAAGAGACCGCGGTGCCGAGGGAGGCGGGAAAACACGCCACGGGACGAACACCACACGCCAAGGACCTGTTACTACAACCCTAAGGGTTGGACGACAAAGACCCCACATCCTGTTTTAGTCGCCACACATGGCCTTTTGCTCCTCCAAGCAGCATGGGTCTCCAAACCTGCCTCCCCATACCCACGCCGCCCGCCCGGTCCCGCCAGGCACCGAGCCGGGCTGTGGCGCCAATGCCCGGGGGGTCACCCCCCCTCTTGGGTGGGCTGCCACACCTGCCACCCCACACGCAAAGGCCATCACCGACAAGGGACACCCAGGCTGCCTTGGCAGTGGCAGAGAAAGAGGAAGCGCTGAATACCTCGGCCTGGCTCTGGATGTGGAAGATCTATGAGACAGGTAGGTGCTAGACTAAAGCCCAGAGAAGGTAAGGAACCCGTCCAAGGTCACACAGAACCGTCTGCGCGTAGACCGCTGCCCCGTCCTCACCGTCTGTTGTCATCGGATTTTAGTGGGTCTTCTCCCCAGGCTGAGCTGCCCAAAGACCACAAGATGGATTTTCACCAGCAAGAGAATGAGGCTTCATGTACTGAGCTCTGCGTAGACGCCACAGCCCGGAGCGGGTGCTGACGAGGCACACAGGAGCACGAATGGAAACCGTGCACGGCACACCGCTGGGACGTGCCTAAAATCAAAATCCATTCTCTCCTGGGGCACCCGGCTGGCTCAGCCGGTAGAGCGTGTGACTCTTGATCTCGGGGTTGTGAGTTTGAGGTGGAGACGTTGCTTCAAAAGAAAATCTTTGAGACAAATCCATTCTCTGCTATGCAAAACTGTAAGAAATTTCAAGTGACTGTGTAAACAGGAAGAAGCATCTGACACCTCGTCTCGAAACAGGGGAAGCTGCTGAAGCAGAAAGGAAGGAAAGCAGGGAGCAGGGCCCAGCAAGAACGTGGCTCCTCGGCAGGACTTGCAGGCTTTCCTCCAGTGTGTTATGAGCACGTGCATTCATACGTGGTCACGCCCACGTGTGTGTGTGCATCGTCTTACGGTTTTTCTTCCTGACCCTAGCAACACAGCCGCCAGGTCTCCACGCCAGCAGGGAGGGGGGATCGGCAGCGGGAGTCCGCACGTCCTGTCCACACGTCCCCGGCAGCCTGGGCCTCCCGGCGACACACTGGCCACGATGACCCTAAGAGCACCGCACTCTTCGCAGAGCAATTCCACTCCTCCGACACGATGCGGTCATTGCGGGGCACGGCCTTCCGCTCGTGTCTCGTTATTCACCTTAGGATTCCAGAAGAGTCTCCCAGCACTGAGGATAAGCAGCGATCCGTCACTTCAGTGCTCGTACCGGGCGGACATAACGTTTTAAATCCAGAGTGTCTTAAGGACCAGTTCACCGGTCCAGTCAACGGGGATAAAAGAAAACAAGGACTCGAAAGGCCTGCTTTCTGAAGCTTCAACCAGTTACACGACCTCAGGCAAATCGAGGTCTCTCAGGGTCTGCCTTTCCACCTGTGATATGGCAGGTGCGTGTTCACTGGGCACTGGGCACCAGTCAAGCATCCTACACATGCCGACTCACTGTGACCCCGCGACCACACCCGTCACCGGCCCCATCGCACAGCGGAGGAAACCGAGGCACGAAGTCACTCACCCGGCACCAAACAGCACAATGAGAATACAACACAGGCCGGCTGGGTCCAGCACGCCGCAGGATGACAGGGTTTGTGGGATTCCTTCCAGCGTGACCCTCGGCGATGCTGGAATTCTAGGAATAAGCTGTGCTTCGTCCGTCACATTCATGCCAGCTTTTTGTCGTTGCTCAGTACCCTTCACAGATAACAAAGCCCTGATCTCCCAACACTGAAAGATTTAGTGTGGACACCAAAATCACGGCCTTTATTATTTTTTTTTTAACGTTTATTTATTTTTGAGACAGAGAGAGACAGAGCATGAACGGGGGAGGGTCAGAGAGATGGAGACACAGAATCCAAAACAGGCTCCAGGCTCTGAACTGTCAGCACAGAGCCCGACACGGGGCTCAAACCCACGGACCGTGAGATCATGACCTGAGCCGAAGTCGGCCGCCCAACAGACCGAGCCACCCAGGCGAAATCACGGCCTTTAATAAGAAAAAAAAGGTCAACGTAAAATGAACGAAAAATACACGTGGCGTTTCAAGCGCTTCTTGACCTTCCCGCTCTCGGCCGATGTAGGAAGAGCTAAGTCATTGGAGGAACTGAAAGGTGGATGGATGGATGCAAGACAGAGACAGGTTTTGCTTCTGGAAAAACTGAGACTGGAAATATGTCCACAACCGGTTTCTGGCACCCTAGCTGGTCTCCACTAACGTCTGACGGACCCTCCCCCACCACGGAGGATCCAGACAGAACCAGGAGAGAGAGCCTGCACGGAGCCACCAGGGAGCACATCTTCATCTGGGGCAGAACATTTCCCCGAAAAGACGAGTTAAAATCTGAGACTCTTGCACAGGGGGTGTGAAAAACACCCTAGTTCACGTGCATTTCTTTTTTCGGAGCAACAAGTCTGAGGCCCGCGCTCTCTTCTTTCAAAGTCCCAGTCTCTCCCCAATCCAACTACCCTCGCCCGAATGCCTGCATGAAATGACCACTTTCTAGATCAGAGATTCTAGGACCCGGCTGTGCACAAACTTGAGCCGTCTCATTAAAATGCAGATTTCTGGCCTCTGCACCCCTAGGTGACGGTTCAGTGGGTCTGGTATGAGGCTCAGGAAGCTAGGTTTCTGATAAACACCATCACCCACATACACACCTGCTTGCACATGTGCACACACGTCCCACCACGGCCCCGAACCCCTCCCCCTCTCGTCTGCACAGGTGGCTGCAGACCATGCCTGACAAACACAGGGCGCACAGGCTGCAAGAGCAAAATCACAGCCTAAATGAGGTCTCCATATTGCCTAGGAGATGGCGGGGGGGGGGGGGGGGGGACTTCTCCGCCCCCTTCCTTGTGTGTCCATCCGCGATTCCCAGCGCTCCACCCTCAGAACAGACCTCCCTGCTCTCACCAGTCGCTGCCAAGGCCCGTGTTAGGGGGGTTCCAGCTCTCCCTGTGACCAGGAAGCCTCGGCAGCTTCAGCCAGTCCCTCCCGGCATCAGGGTGGCAATCCCGTGGGGCAGGTGGGGCCCCTGATCATCGCTGCACCTGAACCCCTCGTTCTCCATCCCTGTCCAGCCATGTGCCCACGCCGCACCTGCAGGAAGGCCGGGCAGGCCGGTGGCCACTGAAATGAGCCCCTAATTCGGTGAAACAAGGTTCTACACCATAGCGGAAACGAACTTCTACAAAACACCGTGACACTGAAAACCAACTTCAATCCTCTTGCGTGAGAGGCTCTTTTTACGGACCTGGCCTCCTATGCAATCAGGCCCACAGTTACTGGGGTTTCGGTTACCAGGACCTGCGGGCGCAAGGTTTCCGATTACTCTCAGGTACGATCCAGCACAGAGGTGCTGACAGGTGCCACAGGCAGCACTGAGGCCGGCTCCCAGGGCTCCCGGGCCAGCCCCGACACTGCACCTGCCGGGAGAGGACCACAGGAGGCCAAGGGGCCCTCCTGGAAGACAAGCAGGTGCCACCCAGAGCCCTGTGAGACCCCAGGCCTCAGGCCAAGTGCAATAACCTTTGGTCCAACTGGACATCAAAGAGCAGGACGCAAGCCCCTTGCACCCATACACATTCCTGTTCCGGTCGCATACGTTTACAGCAGCCGGGAGAGCACGTCAGAACGCTGGCTTTCCTGATCCAGGAAACGGGACGCAGATAGAGACCCACAGGGCAGGGCCAGGGGGTGGGTGGGGACAGAAAATACACACGACAAAGAAATGACCAGTGTGTGAGTCGGGGCTGTGCTCACTTTTGGGGGGAAGGGAGAGAGTCAAAGGTGAGAAGGGCACAAGTGCCTCTAGAGGGCTGGAAAATGTCTACTGCTTACCCTGGGTGGTGGTGACCTGTATTTACCTGGTGATGGTGGATTTTTGCTTGGCATACTTTAATGAAACCGTTCCGTTTTTCTAGAAGTCTGAGTCTGACTTTACGGCAAGCCCAGTGCCCTAGCTTTTACTGTTGGGGCCTCACATCCCTGACAGCCACTGGGCCGACCAGAACGTGGCACCATCAGAACCTCGTGATGATCCCCCGGGGCGGCCACACACCCAGGAAGAGCCACTGCTCTGCAGGGCTCTCAACATCCTGCAAGTCGAATGCAGTGCTGGCCAGGACACCACTTAATGAACAAGAGCACACGGGGGACCGGGAATCATGTGCAGTTAACGGATTATGATAAAAGAAGGTTCTACTCCTTGCAAAAATGCCATAAAGTGGCAGCGAACGAGCACAGATAAGCAGATCACTAAAACAGGCTCCTACACATAGGCCTGGCCCTGAGTGCCCTTTCCCGCGGGTGCCCCCCTCCTGTCCCCGGCCAGCTGCACCTTCCGCCCACCCCCTGGCACCTCGCTCATGACGGGCGTGGGAAGGGGTTAGCATAAGCCATTTTCTTCTCTTCCTAGACAGACTTGCAACGGTTTTTGCCCTTTACAGTTACCTTTCTGCCAGCTTTCTAGCAAACGAGCAAGGTGCTCATATACTGTCGCCTACCCTTTTCTGCTCTCCAAAACAAGCACCGAAGGGCAGAAACTGTTACTCAACTCAGTATCCCCAAGGCTTAGGACAATGTCTGGCACACAGCAGACATCCAGAGGTAGGTGCTAAGTGCACAAAAACAAAACTCATTTTCTAAAAACTACACCAGAGGAAGACGCTTGTATAAAACCCATACACGTGGTTCAGTCGGTTAAGCATCCGGCTTCGGCTCAGGTCATGATCTCATAGTCAGTGGGTTCGAACCCCGTGTTGGGCTCTGTGCTGACAGCTGGGAACCTGGCGCCTGCTTCCGATTCTGCGTCTCCCCTCTCTCTGCCCCTTCCCCACTCATGCTCTGTCTCTCTCAAAAATAAATAAACATTCTTAAAAACAATTTTTTTAACTCCCTATGTATCTGAAACCACCTTCGAGGACACTGAGGAATCCTGCTACAGCAAAGCAGATCACAGTGCCACGTGCTGCCTTCCACCACGTCTGCTTGGAACTGAGAAGGAAGCCACACACTTCAGGCTGGATTCGGGGAACGGATCCCCGCATGCTGCCAGTGAGGTTACGCGAAAGACGCATCTGGATAAGAAGGGGTTAAGGGCGTGCGTTGTGAGTCAGGCATGAACAGGTTAAAATCTCAACTCTACCATGACCCGAGTGAGGAACCCCATGTCTGGGAACGCCTCGTTCTGCCACAGGCGCCACATCCCAGGAATGGCGTGCCATGTGGCTCCTGGGCCTCCAGCTGGCTGTGGCGAGCGTCTTCTTCCTCGGGGCGGGATGCGTGAGTTGACCCACAGCGGTGTCCCGCACCTCGTCTCCGCGTTCCAGTGTCCTCCCCCACGGCTGGGCTGAGCACCGGTGGCCCGGGAGCCGGAGGAAGCCGTGTGGGCACACTCAGATGCCCCCACCCGGCACTCTGAGTCCGGAGCAAGTGGCACAGAGGGACAGGGACGGAGAAGAACACCGCCGAGGGGCACGGGGGGAACTACATCCAGGGCCTGGCTGGCACCAGCAGGTGCATCCCGACCGGGGCGTCTACGGCACGGCAGTGGCTTGCTCGCCCCACCGCATGGCGTTTGTTACGGTTCCGACGACCCAGCTCCTTTGACAACGGCTGGATGTTCTTATCTACGTGGACCGAGGCTGGGAAGTTCTGACAACCTTTGGCTTTCAGACGTGCAAGAGGAAGACAAAAGTAAGAAGCTAATAAACATCAAAAGAAGCGAAATCGGAGAAGCAACCGCTCAGGAAACGAGACCGAGCTCAGACTGACACGGCAAAAGCTGAGATTGACTGTGTGTGTGCCTCCGCGGCTTTTACCCTAACCTCTGTGATGGTGCCTTCGTTTCTGAAAACACACGCTCGCTCTATCACATCCAGAACACAGATCGATTTCCTTCGTGTTATCCTGTTCTCCGATTTCTCTGGGATTCACGGGAACCAGAGGACTGTGGATTATTAAACTCCTTCGCGTTCCGTGCAGTGAACACATCCTTGTTAAAGGTCTGCTGTGCGCAGGGCACACGGCGGCGCACCTGCAGCCGAAATCATGACAAACGCGGGCAGCACAATTCAAATCCACCTGATGCACTTGTGATCCATGCTTGAAACCTTTATTGTGATCTGTTTTTTGTTAAGGTTTATTTCTTCCTTTCGAGGGAGGAAGGGGCAGACAGAGACAGCAGGTCCCACGCTGTCAACACAGAGCCGGACGTGGGGCTCGACCCCACAAAACGCGAGATCATGACCTGAACCGAAACCAAGAGTCAGATGCTCAACCAACTGAGCCACCCAGGTGCCCCCTGAAAACTTCATTTTTAAATGTACAACACCCAGGAGAGTACTCTGGGTTCTACACAGTATATTCTGCTAACACACACACACACACACACACACACACACACACACAGGTGCAGGCAGATGGTCTGCAGGCCAGAGGCAACCACAGACAGGGTCTGCTTGGCCCACAGGGCGCTGGTGTCATTTAAGGCTTTCCGTCGGTTACTCAAAACTCCGGATTTCTATGAAGATGTGAGATCTGGCTCCCACCCCACACAGGGGCCACCATATGGCAACGCAGAGTGGACTCCGGCAGAATCTGGTCCTGCTCTAAGGGACACGCAGCCTTCCGCTGGGTCAGAGGGCCCAGGCTCTGCTTTTATTTAATATCCAACCTGCTTCGCCCATTTGTCACCTGCCTGGCCCCCCAAGGCACTCCAATCTGGGCTTCTCGTTTCAGATGCATCATAAAGTGGGCTTTAAAAAAACAAACACTTCTTTCAAATGTTTCAAAGTTTCCTTTTTCCATAGGGGAAAAAAGGGAGAAGACCTCTTTTCCCGGTTCAAACATTCCCCGAACGTTAGACTTTCCAGAAACATTAAATTTCTAAACTACTGTATCTCTTATTTCGTCATTACGTTTTGCACGTAATGTCTGCCTTCCAGGAAATGATGAAATGGCATCATTTCTTCACGCCCCACCTCTCGGGTGTGCGGAAGGGGCTGGGAACGTGTGTCCAGTTCACTCTGAGAACAGCAGGCGAGAGCTTTCAAACGCTTTTGCCTTGACCATCACATTTCTAGAACACCTCAAACATCTTCATTTTCTGAGCAAAAAGCATCTGGTACTTTTAAGTACCAGTATTTTTAAGCAGCGGTATGTACGTATTTCTATTTCTTCCACACTTCCTTTTCCTCCCACTAAAAGGAAGCAGATGAAAGCCCTCACACTTTGCGGGCTTACACAGCCCCAAAAGGAGCTTGAAAATAACGCTGCTCACGAGCTCGTGGACCATGCGTGAATGAAGAAAGCGACGAGGGAAGAAACAAATACACCGGAGGGCAGAATGACCGTCTGTGTGAGCCGGGGGGAGCCGCCAGGACCCCTTGCTGTCCACCCCGGGGCCTCCAGCCACTGGGCCCCCTCCAGGCCACACCGCCAGCCTCGTCACGCCCATCGCACTCAGAACTCCTAGCCTCAGCTTCCTGCCCCTTTCCTGAACAACCCTCAGCACACAGTGGAACTGTGACTGTTCCTCCGGGAATAGGGGAGAGTAATCTACCAGGCGCTGAGGGGGGGATTTCTTTGCCAGGAACAAGGAAGTGCTTGCAGCCTGGGGCGCCTGCGGGGGTAGCAGTGACATGAATGCGAAGTTTGGGTGTTGGGGGGGGTGGAGATGAACAGTGAGGATGCGGGGACACGGGGGCACATGACCTCACAAGGAGCAGAGATCTTGGGGCAGAAAAGCTGGCTCATTTCTGGCTGGGAGGCGATAAAACGTACCGGTTAACAGCATGGACTCTGGAGTCAAGAGGGCCCGGGGTCAGCGCTGAGGCCGCTGCTGTGGCGGCTGGGCCTCCTGGACGAGGCCGGCCTGTGCCCACACAGCGGGCTGCTAGCGGGGCCTGGGACTAGGCCCAAGATGGCGCCCCATGCGCCCCACGCAGTGACCTAGTCCACGGCTGCCCTAGGAATTGAGGGCTACGTTTCTTAAGGCAGTGTTTACGAAACAGACGAGGCACTGCACGCTGTGGGCCTCCAGGGAACAGACGCCATGAAAACTGGAAAACTGTTCTAGAATTCCCGGGCTCCCCGTCCCAGAAGGAAGGTCAGGGACCGCTGCATGTGCTGTCTTCACAGTCTTTACTACTTGAACCAGCCTTTCTCACTGGCAGAAAAAGTCACTCAAGAAGCATCTTGGGCACCTGGGTGGCTCAGTCGGTTAAGCGTCTGACTCTTGGTTTTGGTTCAGGACAGAATCTCATGGCTCATGAGTTTGAGCCCCGCAATGGGCTCTGCTGTGTCAGCACGGAGCCTGCTTGGGATTCCCTCTCTCTGTACCCCTCCCCTGCTCTCCCTATCTCTCTCTAAATAAATGAACTTAAAAAGAAAACAAAAAAATAGAACCAGAGTTCAGTCACAGAAAATCACAGAGTGATTGTAGTCAATCTGTTATGAGCCCCAGGTAACATTACAGTGTTAGGGATTAGAAGGAAATGGGCGTGCCTTTGGACTTCAACTCTTCTGAATTTATTATTTTAGTAATCCAGAAAACACTCAACATAATCTGGACCCTTAAGTATAGCTAATGCTGCTGCATTACACATGAAATTCTTTTTAAAAGTGAAAATGAAGGCCCAGTGAGTGAAACAAGAGAAACCCTCAAGGCCCATGCACCACGTCTCGGCACCCACAGTTCCCCATTAGGGTCCCAATAACATTTATACTGGGGGCCCCTCGGTTCTCTGCCACGTCAGGAAAGGTAGGAGTAACTGCTCCTGCCCTCGATCCTTCCAGACAAGCTTGGGGACAAAACAGTCTTTGCCTCTGGCCAGAATTTTATCAAGTCCAACTGCAAACATCACTTATCTCTTGCTGGTCAAGACTTTGATCGAATTACTGACCAAAAGTGGAACCACCAATGGCTGCCTCGTAAATTCCATTTGTTTCATAAACAAATCCTTTCTCTCTCAGGGCCTACAGAGAGAAAAGTAAACCTGAGAAGGTAAAAAGATAAAGAAACACAGCTTTACGGGGTTGTTTTGCCAGTGGGCACATTCCCCGCCCCAGGGAAATGTCCATTTTGACAGTCAAGATTTTAAGGGAGCGTCACAGCAAAGGGTTAAGAGTCCAAAGAATAAGAACTAAGAAAAGCAAACTAGAATGGATGGAATCCAAACAAAGCCCAGTATCTTCTCCACTTCTCTTCAGCAAGCGCTGGTGCATCCGGGAGGGTAGTCCACGGGGGGCACTGAACAAGCCCAGCACATGTGCCAGAGCGCGAGCCCTGCACGTCTCAGGGCCAGAGTAGAACGGGAGCCTAACAATGTATATAGCAGTGCGATGACATCTGCTGTGTATCCTATACGTGCCAGGTACTGTGCTCAGCACAATATATACACGGGGCTCATGTACCTGTGCACATATGTAGCAGAGACAAAAACATCTACATATTAGCACAGGTATAAAACTCACATATATACACATGTACCTATATGTATGTATAATCTCACTTAATCCCTGAAACAGCCCTGGAGCAAACAACGTCTCCGATGTACGGACAAGGCTAGCTAACTTCCGCGTGGTCACACCAAGAAGCTGGGATCTATACCCCGGTCTGTCCAGGCTCTTTCGCACCGCCCACGGAAGGTGGGGCTGACAACAACTGAGCGGCCACACAGGAGAGTGAGGGAGAAAGTGCCGCCACCGTGCATCTGGCAGAGGTTCTGAGCAAGGGCCGGCCGGCCAGCTCTTCAACTAGAAACAGGACCACAGCAGAGACCGTCCGGCCGGCTGAGCGTGCTACACGGTGCAAATCCAGGAGCGCGGGCGAAGGCCACCTCTTCCAAGGCTCACAGCCCTTCGTCCCGTCTAAACACGGCGGCTCCTGGAGCTCCCACCACGGGACGAGATGCGCGAACGAGGATTCTAGATACTGCATCGTATGGCGTTCCCAAGTAGCCCAGGAGTCAAAGTCTGTGCAGCCTCTTCCAGCGGGTGAAGGAGGGTTGGTGGAGAGGCGAGCCCCTTCCCCCCGCCTGCACCCCAATGTTCTCATTTGCAGATCACAAAGGCCAAGATGCACAGCCCCCTCCCCATAAAATGACAGAATTCACCGGATTCAAGCGTGCTGCGCAGCACTCTAAAGGCCGAAAAGGGGGTGGGTGGCGAGAGGTGACAGAAGGGACTCTCAGAACATCACAGTCGTCTGCTCTGCAAACTGGGTTTGCGGGGGGGGGGGGGCTGATGTTCTGAGAGTCCCTTCTGTCACCTCTCGCCACCCACCCCCTT
>NC_064818.1:6565480-6579829 GCF_023721935.1 Panthera uncia
GGGGGGGGGGGGCCGGAGTGCTGCGCCTCAGGCTAGAATCTGGTGGTTTCTGGCATGTGGGGGGGGGGGGGGGGGGGGGGGGGGGGGGGCAAAAATATATACATATATATTTACATATATAGGCGTACGTATGTACAGATAGGTATATATATGAGCAGGTTCCATTGTCAAACCCAAGACTACGACCTTGCTAAAATTAGAAGGAAACACAGTACTGCAGGGAGATGCCCACTTGTTTGTTATTTTTTTATTTTTATTTTTATTTTTTCTGAGAGGGAGAGAGAGAATCCTAAGCAGGCTCCACGCTCAGTGAGGAGCACGACTAGGGGCTCAATCTCAGGAACCGGGGGATCAGACCTGGGCCGAAACCAAGAGCTGGCTGCTTCACCGACCGAGCCACCCGGGCACCCCGGACTTTCTGAACGGAATAGAAACACGTTGTGGATGTCTTCTCCACGTTCTGGACACTCTCTTGCCCTATCCTCTCCTCATCCCCCTCTTCTCTTACTATGGATGTCAGGGAAACACAGTGCCTGTCTCCATCATTAATGTGGAACGCAGCCCAGAGTGCTGAATGCTCACAGAACTCTCCAGAAAGCTCTCCTGAGAGCCCCTCCCTGCCAGCACTGCCAGCCGCTGCTGGGCGCACCCACTGGACCTTGGAAGCCACGGCCCCAGCAGGGGCAGAAACACTCCGATGCCTTCTGAATCTTTTCCGAGTTCCACAGAAAATCCAAAGAAAAATAAGGCAAGGAAGTCTAACCATTCATCTCTAAAAACACAGGCTTCAGATCTTCCCAGAGCTACCTGGGGAGAGCTACCTACCAGCCCTGCTCCCGGCCCTGCCCTCGTGCCACTCCTAGGGACGTCACACCTCCCACGTGGGACTGCGTGGGACCCCCAGAGGCTTTCCTAAGCAAAGCCGAGCGGCAGCTGGTAAGTAAGCTCACCAAGCAGCCGGCGCTCATTTGGCCCCGGCTTCTGACCCCGGAGACACCCACGAGGAGGTGGGGGACGGACACATCGCCCCACAGGTGAGTCCCCACCTCTTTAAACAGAAACACGGCCAGATCACCCTCGTCACAGACTCGACAGCTGACGTCTCCGATGTCACAACCGTGGCCTCCACACAGGCCATCGGATGCTGGGGTTTTGTGTGCGAAGCCAGCAGCCTCTGAGCCCCTCGGCCAGTACACTGATCTCGGGGCCACTCAGTCACTCCGTCCCCGCAGTCCCCAGCTGCAGCTGGAGGGTACACCCCCTTCCAGCAGAACAGACGAATTCCATAAACGCCACTCTTTCTTCTCATCCGCCTCCAACGGCAGGGGGGGCCACAGTGGATAGAGTATTTCATTCACACTCTGTCTGAAGGGCAAGTTTCTCCACAGCAGCGAAAATTCTCAACCAGATGAGGGGGCCTATTCGTGACAATCTGAAATCACAAATGACAGAGCTCCGGCCCGTCTCCTGTGTTTTCTGAAACACAAAAGAATCACCTGTCTCGGGAATTGAACTCACTTTCCGTGGCACCGCCCATCACACTGTAACACACACAGGTGATCCACGTCTCCCGGGAGAAGGTGCTGGACACGTATCATCGCAAGTACCCTCAGAGCGGAACCCTACGTGACGGTCGCCCTGGGGGCAGACAATCGAAATCGCCCGGAAACGAGAACAGTTCGCTTCCTCCTTGACTCTCGGTCTGGCCTACAAACACTGCACAGACCTGGGGCCTCACGCCCTGGGAGCCGACCAGCTCTGGCCAAGATCTGAACGGGTATTTTCTGCGAGGAACAGTTGCAGTTCCGCTTTTGATTTTTAACAAGGGTTTGTTTTCCTTTGCCGACCCTCAGGATTTAAAACAAAAAAGTCTTCCAGGCGCTTCAGGGCACTCCAGTTAAGCGGAGGGTCACCAAGGAAATGTTTCGCTCGCGCTCGGGCCAGAGCTTCCGAAGCGGACGAGTCGCAGAGGCATCAAGTCTGGTCACTGAGGAGGATGACAAACCCCAGGAGACGTCGGCCGGACGTCGGTCAGCTGACCCATCGCCGTCCACACGGTCCCCTCCGCACCCCAAGCCGTGGCCCCCGCCCGCTAAGTCACAGACGCGGCTCCCAGAATCCACGCAGCACCACGCACGATAAGAGACGGGGACACGGCCCGGGGGGGGGGGGGGGGGGCCGGGGAACGAGCGCAGGGACGACAGGAGTGGCTGATGCACTGTCACCTACAAGAAGCCGCCATGCGCTGACATTCCGTGTTTTTAAAGAGCACAAAGAGCCCGGCATCACTGCAGGACGGTGCTTCCTAGGTGCTTTAGTCCAACCTCAGGACAGGAAGGAAAACTGCCCCCAGACCGTCTGTGGCTTTAATACGAAGAGTCGGTGACTTTCCAAACCCAGGAAGCCCACGAATCCCATTTCCTCAAAGGCTGAGGGAGCAATACCGAGCCCAAGCTCTCACGTGGAAAGCAGCCTCTCGGTTCCACACACGGCCCTCCCAGAAGTGCACCAGGACGTCGGCAGGCTCCCCCGGCAATCAGCACACGCAGAGCCGTCCGTCTCGCTTCCCCTTCCGGGGACGAAGTCGGCGGCCAGCGCAGGGCCCTCTGCCGGAACTCCGTCATCCGGCGGCCACCGGGGCCGAGCGACCCTCCCTCGGGTTATCAGGCGGGGCAGGCCTGCCTTCCGCTGAAGGGGCCGTGCTCCAGCGAGCAGGGAGGACCGAGGACGCGCCCCCCACGCGGGGAGGACGGCAAGCAAGTGCACGCGTCCCCGGGAGCGCACCGGCGGCGATCCAGGGTCAGCTGGCCGGTATTAAAAGAACCACACTGCCCTCCTAAAAACCGCCCAATCCCAGCAGAAACCTGCTAGCAGGAGTTAAAGCTCCTTTTTTTCCCAGTATTTTTCAGCCGCTCCCTGGTGACCTGTCTGACAGCCCAAGCTTGAAGGCCCTGGGGAAGCATTTACTAGGGATCAAAACCACAAACACGGCCTCGCTCTCTGGGCCCGATTTGCGCGTCTCTCTGGCCGGCCGCGGAGTGCCCTCTGTGGGTGGTCAAGGACAAACGGCATTAAAGCCCATTATCCCCATTCCCTGTAAGAAGGCTTAACGTGTCAGCTGCATTTTAATCTAAGGATTATACGCTTGCCCTCTGAAAACTGCTTTCAGAAACATCAATAAAGAGCTTTTTTTGTTTTAAGGATTCTTATTTTTTGTCTCAAAGCCCCATTATTTATAAGTTTGTTGGTATTTTATATCTGAGATGAAAGCCTTTAAGAAGAGGCAGCGGCTGCGGCAGCGTTAACAAGAAAGCCAACATCTCTGCTGAGAGAATCTAAATATATATCACGCCTTAGAAATGAGAGAATGCCAGTTACCGCTCGCCACCACAGGCCTGCCACCAAACGTGGACGGACCGGCCCTGCCCTGGAGATGCTTAAGGGGTCCACGTTGACTTCCTGCTAAAGACACTGAAATGAACACACATACTCAGTCTGTCTCTCTTCTAAAACCACAAAACAAGAATAATTAAGGCTTTTCAAAAAATATTTATTTTTGAGAGAGAGAGAAAGAGCAGGGAGGGGTGCAGGCTCTGAGCTGTCAGTACAGAGCCCGACGCAGGGCTTGAACACCCACACCTCGAGATCATGACCCGAGCTGAAGTCAGATGCTTTAACAGCTGAGCCACCCAGGCGCCCCAATGTGAAGCCTCATTCTTAAACATGAACAGACACTCAAGGACTATCAGGCAAACAGAGGAAGTATCTAATGTGAAAGACAGAAATGGGAGGAGAAAAAAGCAACATAACAAATTATGCAGGGAAAAAAAAAAGCTTCAAAAAGAAGGAAAAAACATATGATTGATCTCCTCAGAGGACTAAGAGAAAATACTGTCCTGAAATAGTAAGATTCTGTAAAACAGAAGCATTCACAGAACAGCCACCATGAAAAACAGAGCTGTCAGAAAATAAAACTGTAAAACATGAAACCTTTAATCAAAGATTCAAAAGCAAAGTTGAGAAAATATCCGAAGAGAAACCAGAACAAAGACAAGACAGCCAAGGCTAAGTCCGCACTAACAGGCACGTCAGAAGGAAAGAAGAGAGAAGACGGAGGGAAATCAATAATGACATACTTCAAGAAAATTTCTAAAAACGAAGGACATGAGTTGCCAGCCTGAACGCCCATTTGGATCTCAGCAGAACAAGTGAACAGCGGCCCTCCCCCACCAAGGAATATCATCACGAAATTTCAGAACGCAGAAGATAGAGTCAGAGAGAAAAGGAAAAATCACATCCGACAAGGGGGCCAGGAATCAGAAGGTGTCAGGCTTGTCCAATCAACGCTAGAAACCAGAGGACAAAGCACCAGCCTTGCCTGTTCAGAGGTTCAGAGATTCCCACCCTGGAATTCTACACCCAGCCAGACCGCAAATTAAATACGAATGTGACGTTCTCAGATATAAAGCAATTCAGAGGAGTCTCACCTCCCATGTGATCTGTTAGGAAGGTTCCAGAAGATGTGGTCTGCCAAACCAAGGGAGTAAACCAAGACAGTAGACGATATGAAATGAGGGAAACAGGGAAGCCAGTACAGGGGCAGATCAAAGGAGCCCCAGAGCGATCTGAAGGCAGAGCCCATGACAAGATGTGGCACACAGCAGGCCAGGGCAGTGCTGTTTGCACTGGGACGGGGCCTGACGCCCCAGTGGAGATGGCGTCCACGAGAGAACACGGACATGATACCCGACGTCTTCACGTATTGTGAGGAGATTCACGTAGAAGGCCACATTAGGGGCTAGGGCACCGATCCTTTAAAACAAGACACTTACTAAGTCCAAGAAAAACAAAATCTGCGTGCAGGAAAGGTAAGGGGGTCCTTGCACGTAGGCTGCACAGGGGTCTGGCCCTACCTGTGGGGGCCGCGTTCCAGGACCCCAGAGGAGGCCTGAAAACACAGACAGCATCGGAACCCACATGGAACCCTAGACAGTCTAGAAACCAGTCTTTATGCCACACACATGTCGAAATCACCTCCTGGCCAAACAAACCTTAGTTTCCTCTAAGCTCCTAATACTGGATCTGATTACTTTTTAATGTTTATTTTTTTTTTTTTGGGGGGGGGGGCAAGCGCACAAGTTGGGGAGGGGCAGAAAGAGAGGGAGAGAGAGAATCCCAAGCAGGCTCCGTGCTGTCAGCGCAGAGCCCGCACGCGGCCTGAACCCACAAACCAGGAGATCAAGACCTGAGCGGAAACCAAGAGTCGGATGCTCAACTGACTGAGCCACGCAGGCGCCCAGTACTGGATCTGATGGAACAGTCGGCAAACGTTCCAGGGTGAGGGCCCACCCCAGATATGGCTGACCTTCCCGAACATGTGAACGATGCCGGCGTGGACCCCCTCGCAGAGACGCTCCCTAAACCCACGTGGCGGCGCTCTGTACGGGGACCCAAGACCAACCTGCAAGCCGGACCCGCTGGCACGGCCGCCCTCAGGAACAGTCCTTCCAAGCCACAGGCTACTCTGTAGGAGATTCTCCTCTGTGCTCCCTGCACACACCCCATAATCGGGACAGAGACAAGTGTGGGAACAGGAAGAAGTCAGGACGCCTGACTACAGCAGGCCGCGTGACTCTGGACTTCCACACCCTCACCCGTCAAATGAGGGGGACGCTGTGCTGGCAGGGCTATCTTCGAAATTAACAACAGAACGAGGGGCGTCTGGGTGGCCAGTCAGTTGAGCGTCCGACTTCGGCTCAGGTCACGATCTCACGGTCCGTGAGTTCGAGGCCCGCGTCGAGCTCTGTGCTGACAGCTCGGAGCCTGGAGCCTGCTTCGGATTCTGTGGCTCCCTCTCTCTGTGCCCCTCCCCCGCTCATGCTCTGTCTAAGAATAAACACATATCAATTTAAAAAAGAGAGAGAAATGAGCAACATAACGAGCGTTAGACCAGCATGTATCAGGCACTGCTCTCAGTGCCCTGCAAATATCCATTAATTTAAGCCTT
The DNA here is from genome assembly GCF_023721935.1 of Panthera uncia. Classification (NCBI taxonomy): domain Eukaryota; kingdom Metazoa; phylum Chordata; class Mammalia; order Carnivora; family Felidae; genus Panthera; species Panthera uncia. The sequence goes on from NC_064818.1 coordinate 6,571,488, forward strand.
CCCAGAACCCTATCGGGTAGATCCCTTTATCTCCGCTGCACCGTTGAGGAGACTGGGGCGCAGAGATGTTAAGTGATTTGTCAGAATCTTACGTGGCTCATGACTGAACCCACATTCTCAACCACGTCTTCGTCCCGCCTCCCGGACGCCTCTCTCAGGTCAAACAAGAGAACACTCCTAATGCAAACCATACGAAGATACACGTATCATCATCATCATCATCCCCATCATCAGGACGATCCCAGCAGCCGATGACGTTCCGGGAAAGCACCCAATTTCTGGAGGGAACCCTGCAGGGCTGCTGCCAGTCAACGCTGCCTCCTTGGGCTGACATTGACCTCGGGCCGTCAGTACGGAGTATGCGACCTGGACGGCCCAGTGAGGACAGGCAGGCCCACGCCCCGGCCCCAGTGCCTGGCCCACGCGAGGCAGAGGGTCAAGAACGTGGCTTGCGTCCCGCTGATCACCGTAACAGGGTGGGCCCCGAGCTGCCAGAGCCCCCGGCCTCCCAACAACTGCAGACGCGTCAGGACGCGTCGGGACGTATCTGGCTCCGTGACGAGCCTGATCACGCTGATCCTCTTTCTGACACACATTTCACTCTACCAAGCGAGGTTCACGGGCACGTTAGTACTTTTCCCTCTCTGGATGCAAAAGCTGACTGAGGACGTCAATCCTAATTAGCTAGCCTTGACAAATTAAACGCTCCTTGGGCCGGAGTTCCCGAAGAAAGCGCTCCCTATTATTAGAACAGAAGAGATCCAGTTTTTCTAATGCCACAGATTGGGTGATTTGGCCCATCACCAAATTTGTTTCAGAAAACCTTATTTTTGCCCAAAGAAGTTAATGGAGCCTACGGTTTCCAGCTGTGTGAGGGAAACGCCCGTGGTTATGTCTTCCCCTCCATCTCCTCAAGTCTCGTGTTTCGTGTATCCCTAAATCTGAACCACTATTAAAAAATTACTACAATGAAGAATACTACATTCAATACTACATTCATTACTACAATGAATTTGTCAAGACATTTTAAACACAAGAGCAGGAAACATAAATGGGTATCTTTTCTTCCTCGTAACTACACCTTAACTTTAGTTTCTTATAAGTTTTTTTAATATTCATTTCTTTTTGAAGGGGAGAGAGAGACAGAGCACGAGTGGGGGAGGGGTAGAGAGAGGGAGGGAGACACAGCATCTGAAACAGGCTCCAGGCTCTGAGCTGTCAGCACGGAGCCCGACGCGGGGCTCGAACTCACGACTTTTGAGATCATGACCTGAGCCGAAGTTGGAGGCTCAACCGACTGAGCCACCCAGGCGCCCCTATACTTTAACTTTATTAATTTTGGCAACAAAACCAGTGTAGAGTTTGACCCCCATTCATTAAGCTGACCCCCACCCCGCACCTGCTGACCTTCCTCTCTGCGGTTCCTGCAGACAGACCCTCCCGAGTCTCCAGTTTCAAGGGAAAGACCGCTCCCCCACATCACTGCCCCCCCAGTGGTTGCACGTAGCATCCCACCCGATGTCGGATGTGTCCTAAGGTGAGGAGAAGACACTACCACACCATCATGCATTCTCACATCTGTAGATTATTACACGCAGCTAAACACCTGTAACTAAAACATCCAAAGGAACCTTCAACCTCACTTCCTAAAGGATGTTGTGGGCCACGACGGGGTGGTTTACGGGGTTTACGGGGAGGTAAGTCGAGGGCATTTCCCTTCTGTGTGTTGGAGGGCAGTGTGGGGTGACAAAGGGGCAGCGACTCACAGCTCCAGGCTCCACCCATAAAGCATATACGAGCACACGTGAAAATGCTAACGGGGTTACAACGATGTTAAAAGCCGTTTCACCAGTCTCAGTCCATCACAATGCCCACTACAGCCCCCGATTAAGAAAAGACGAACTTTAGGGGCACCTGGGTGGCTCAGTTGGTTAGGCATCCGACTTCGGCTCAGGTCATGATCTCGCGGTCCGTGGGTTCAAGCCCCGTGTCGGGCTCTGTGCTGACAGCTCAGAGCCTGGAGCCTGTTTTGGATTCTGTGTCTCCCTCTTTCTCTGACCCTCCCCTGTTCATGCTCTCTGTCTCAAAAATAAATAGATGTTAAAAAAAAAAAATTTAAGAAAAGACGAACTTTTCCAACCCCATGTGAGCAAACACATAAGCAGGCCAACGGACACTGTTACACTACATTCCAGACTTCACTACCTCGTGTGCGGTTCTTTCTGTCAAGGTGCGTTATTTATTATTCAAGTAGCTGGAGACCAGAGGTCGGCTTGGCTTGCTTTGATAAGCACGCCAAAGTCCACGCCTTATCCAGATATGCCGCCTTCCAACAGTCCGGTGTCAACAGTTAGGACCTTTGACACAGTCATTTCTACGTACGTCGTGCTGCATTTGCTTACAACTGAAGTAACCATTAGATTATGGAGAGTAAGTGCTCATCAAATTTATACAATTAGGAAATATAACCAACAGGACATCTGCATGGCTCAGTTGGTTAAGCATGAGATTTGATCTCAGCTCAAGTCTTGATCTCACAGTCATGATTTCAGGGCTAGAGTTGGGCTCTGTGCTGGGTGTGGAGCCTACTTAAAAAAAAAACTAAAAGAGAATTTTGGGGCACCTGGGTGGCTCAAATGGTTAAGCGTCCAATTCTTGACTTTGGCTCAAGTCATGACCTCACTGTTCATGAGATCGAGCCCCATGTCAGGTGCTGCGTGGACAGCATGCAGCCTGCTTGGGATTGATTCTCTCTCTCTCTCTCTCTCTCTCTCTCTCTGACCCTCCCCCACTAAGTCTCTCTCTCTCTCTCTCTCTCTCTCTCTCTCAAAATAAATAAATATTTAAAAATTTGTTTTAAAAAAGGAAAGAACTGAGGCGCCTGGGTGGCTCAATCGGTTAAGTGTCCGGCTTCAGCTCAGGTCATGATCTCACGGTTTGTGGGTTCAAGCCCCGCTTCGGGCTCTGTGCCGACAGCTCGGAGCCTGGAGCCCGCTTCCGATTCCGTGTCTCCCTCTCTCTCTGTGCCTCCCCTGCTCTCACTCTGTCTCTCTCTCTCTCTCAAAAATAAATAAACAGGGGCGCCTGGGTGGCTCAGTCGGTTAAGCGGCCGACTTCAGCTCAGGTCATGATCTCGCGGTCCGTGAGTTCGAGCCCCGCGTCGGGCTCCGTGCTGACAGCTCAGAGCCTGGAGCCTGTTCCAGATTCTGTGTCTCCCTCTCTCTGACCCTCCCCCGTTCATGCTCTGTCTCTGTCTCAAAAAATGAATAAACGTTAAAAATTTTTTTTAAAATAAATAAATAAATAAATAAACATTAAGAAAATTTTAAAAAATAAAATAAAAATAGAATGAAAAAAAGAACTGTAACCAACATATTTGTTTAAAATTGGGGATTTGGGAACTGCACTTCCATATCATGTTTTTGCTCTGATGTATGAAAAGCACAATCCTGGACAGGACCTCCAAGTTCACAGGAGGCTCGTAAGTTCCACAAGGGCAAGAACCATGTCTGACAATCACCGTTTTGTGCCTCACATGTAATAGCTTCTCTGTAAATACTTGTTGGGTAAGTAAATGAATAAATAAAGGCTTTAACATCAAAGTTACTGGTCCCGGGCTATTTCAAGACTACAGAGGTTACTGCTACCATGCCTTTGCTTTTATGAAGTAAAGCAGGAGTTGACAAACATTCTGTAAAGGGCCAGATGGTAAATGCGTTCCGTGTTCTGGGCCAGACAATCACCGCTGCAGCCACTCCACGGGGCTCTTTCACAACCGTTCAATTCTGCTGCTGCAGCTCAAAAGCAGCCACAGACAAAACATATGCAAATGAGCAGGACCGTGTTTGAATAGAACTTTATTTACAAAAACCAAATCTGGTCATAAGCCCGTCCCCCAAAGGTGCCACTTCATGGTTTTTTTTAAATTTTTTTTTAAACGTTTTATTTATTTTTGAGACAGAGAGAGACGGAGCATGAGCAGGGGAGGGGCAGAGAGAGGGAGACACAGAATCGGAAGCAGGCTCCAGGCTCTGAGATGTCAGCACAGAGCCTGACGCGGGGCTCGAACTCACGGACCATGAGATCGTGACCTGAGCCGAAGTCGGACGCTTAACCGACTGAGCCACCCAGGCGTCCCCCACTTCATGTTTTTTTAAAGGAATATAAAGCTATTTACTGACCACCGTTTACCAGTATTTACAATAAAGTAAACAACATACAGTTGGGTGACATTCTGACTACAAAGTTATTGTTTTTTGTCGTTTCTGCTGAACCAGTAACTCAAATACCGAGAAGACTGAGCCCACCTGTAAAGAAGAGCTGAGGTCAAGAATTTAGATTACAGAGGTTCCCCCCACACCCCTGCCATTTACTCCAGCAGGTGCTAAACCGCCAACATCTCTACCCATCTAATTATGATCATGTGTCCATGAATGAAGTCTTGGACCTTCCCTGAAACATGACCTTTTAGTCAACACAACACAGCAATTTCAACTTCTTGGAAAGGAATGGTTCACAAGAAGGAACCTTTAAGTGTCCATTTAACAAAGTTTTGCTTACCTAATTAACACGCACCAGGACCTGTCTAGTTTTCTCATGTGGGTGGGGAGGTTGTCGGGAGTGCTAAAATTTCCCTGAAAGGAAACGTCAACTTGAATTTGTAGGACTGCAGATATGGATTTGATACGGCTGCTTTCAAACTGTCCAATTTAAATTGTTACATTACATTTAAATTGTCCAATTAGTTACAAAATGTGAAAGGTTAAGGCTTCAGGAAAAATTTCAATTTAACTTGAAGGGATTCATTTCTGGAGGTTGCTGAAAATGATGGCATCCCAGAAACATGGGCTTATCTATGGTTATAAAATGCTGTTTTTATTTTGGGGAATGTTGAAAAAACGAACGAATGAACAAACGAAAGAGAGAAAGAAAGGAAGAAAACCATTTACATGTGTATTGTAAGTATGCACACACACACAAAAAAACCAATTAAAAAAAAAAACAGATTGGTCCTTAGGCATACAGGAGTTAAACACAAAATCTGATTGAGTAACAACTCTGAAGGTTTCCCCTAACATTTAGAAAAGGAGCTCTCTAATGCGGGGGAATAATACACCGTGGTCTCCAACATTCTTTTCTGATGAAGGAAGCAACTCCAGAAAGCACTGGTTACTCTGGACAAATAAAAGGAACCACTCTCTTATAATGAACGTGCTATTCACTAAAGGTTCCAAATTGGTGGGCTTGCTGAATTCAGCCACACATGTTTGGCCGGGTCAAGCATCGGGCAGGGCACATGCACCCGTTGTCCACGGTGCCCATCCCCCCTCACTGCACAACCCCCCTCCCCCCCGCTAATCCCCGTCCTGCCACGAGCCCGCCCGTAAGAGCCTCTGACCTTACACCCCAAATTCCACAGCACACCTGGCTTCCGGGATGTGGCCACACCCATACCTGTAAGTCCTTAGCCAGACCCCGGGGCTCAAGAGCGAGCCCGTGACTTCCCACTCTCTGCCCTTCATGTAACACCTACTATCGACACCTGAGGAATATTCACGGCTTGCCTACTGTTGGATATATTCTGCACAGTCTCCTCGGAGGGGCTGTGGAAAGGGGAATAATGGCAGAGAAGAGGGTGGAGAAAATGTGCAGGCAGGGAACAGAGGGGAAAGGGACGTGGTGAGTCCCGCGAGAAGGGCTGAAAGACCACCCAGGCTTCTCCCCACCGTGTCTGCTACCTGGATTCCTCCTTCATGCAACAGCAGCAGCGGCACAGGAGGGACAACCAGGACTGTCCCCACTGTAGCCACAAGTACTGAACCTCGTTTAGTCCTCCATTCTGTCGGGGGGACACTCTGAGCAGGGGAACCCCCCAGAAGTACCTGCACCTGGGGGAATGGACGCACGGTCACCTTCTGAGGCAACGGGACGCTCTACAGCAAGGACAAGAACGATCTGGAACTCTCTCTGAAGCGCCGCTGAATGGGAAAAGCCAGACACCAAGCGGGTCAGTCCGCGTTACGTGTGACGCGAATACAGACAAAAACAGGCAAAACGAATTTACGCTCTTTGAAGTCAGGAGAGTAGCTGCCCGTGGGCGAGGCGGCGTCCGGGGTCCAGAAGGAGGCATGAGGCTGCGGTGGAAATGTCCCGTTTCCCGATCTGGGAGCTGGTTCACGGGAGGGCTCAGTTTGTGACGCTCTACTGAGCTGTGTACGTGACAACACGTGCACTTCCTGACGGCATCTGCTACTGCAGGTTAAAAAACCATTTCCCTGGGGCGGAGCTAACTGCAGCCCCCACACAGGGTCCCAGACCCCTTTCTCTTCTCCATCTGTCGAAGCCTTTTGGCCACAGGCCTCATCCTTTCAAAGCCTTAGCCAGGGCCAAAAAAGCAAAAACCCACACTAGATCCTTCCCAGATACCCACAATTCCAGTCACGGCTCCTTGAGAATGCTGGTGTCTTTCAAAGAAACCTTACTGCCGTCACCAGCTTTCTGTTCCAAATAAGAAACAGGAACACGAGGAGCCGCCACTGCCCTGCACGGCTCGCTTAAACAGACTTCCTCCAAAATGGCGCTCTCAACGGACACCTCTGGCTCACAGACACCCACGAGGAAATGCTTGAAGAAGGCGCCACACACAAAAGGCCGCTGAGATCAGATCGTGGAAGAGTCCGCAGCCGCCTCGCAGAACCAGCGAGCTCTAGCGACGCACCGCGTGCGACTGGTCATCGTGCGCCGTCACCCACAGCTACGGTCACAGCCGAACGCGTGTTTAAGATCGCATGTGAAGTTCCGATGCAGGTCGCCCAACTACGGCACTGGGAGCCACTCGGGATGCTTCACACGTTATTTTAATACCGTAACCTCTGCTTGACATTACCACACATGCTTTTCACGCTGTCTGTGAACTCAGGCCAAAAGAGCCAGTAAGACCTCTGAGCACATTCAGGGCACCTGGGTGGCTCCACTGGCCGAGCGTCTGACTCTTGATTTAGGCTCAGGTCACGATCTCAACAGCTTTGTGGGTTGGAGCCCCGCGCCAGGCTCTGTGCTGACATCACGGAACCTGCTTGGGATTCTCATTCTCTCTCTCTCTCTCTCTCTTCTCTCTCTCTCTCTCTCTCTCTCTCTCTCTCTCCCCCTTTCTGCCCCTCTCCCACTCTCACTCTCTCAAAATAAATAAACTCTATAAATAAATAAGTCACCGACTTTACATAGGCTATAAAGGGATCATAAATTCAAAATTACACCTTTTAATAGGAAATTATAACCGTGTTCAATTAAATGATTCTATGTCACATAGTTTACGAATGTTCTCAAATGCCTCTCGGGGAGAATACCCTTATTTTTTGGAGCTACATCCCTAAGAATGTGGGACAAAATGTCATGATGCCTGCAACTTACTTTCACTTCACATGCTTCAGAAAAATGTACGAGCATGCACACACATACACACACACACACACACACACACACACACACTGCGGCAAGACACTAACATTGTTAAATGCAGGCAGTGGAGACACGGGAACTCACAGCACGTTCTTCCCACCGTAGGTTTGAAATTGTTGTAATAAAAAACCTGCACAGAAATCTTCACTCACCTGTCAAGCAGGTGCCGCGGCCCTGCCCCTCATCACAAGCAGATGGCCGAATGTGCCCAGAGACGCGTGCAGGGACTGTGCATGCCGCCCTCGCCCTGCCAAGAACAAGCGAGAACCAGCCGTCACCACCAACGATTTTTACCAAACGAATGCTGTTTCACTCAAGAAAATGTTCTTCGTGGAGGACAAGCCTTTAGGCTCAAATTTTGCTCTGTTTTTAAGGAAGGAGAAAGGCAGAAAGAGAAAACAGCGCTCCCGCCATGTATTGAACCTGGGGGACAACCGTCCGCCTCACCCGCTCCGGGAGCTTCTGGGACCGAGAGATTCCTGATGAAGTTTCTTTAAGTCACATCGGTTTCGGGGCGGTGACGCGTGATGGAGCCCAAACTGCCACCGAGCAGAACACGGGGCCTCCAGGACCAGAGTCCGGGACCTGGGAGACCTCACGAGGCCCTCACGCACAGCCCAAACCGGCCCCACTGCTGGGCCTCCCGGGGGGCCGCGACCGACCCCACCCTCCACGCGCTCAGCGACAGAACACGTGGCGCCACGGCCTGTAAGTAGCGCTCTGTTCTGGGCTGTCCTGCCGCGGCCTGTGACGAAGGCACAGTTTACCAGCTCCACTCTCCAGAGGCAGCTGATGTCACAGACGACATTCGAGGGGCACGTGCAACCAGAGATGAAACCCTTCTCAGACCTTCTGCCCCTGAGCTCCAGGTGCGTCCCCCCCCC
>NC_064818.1:6579929-6591918 GCF_023721935.1 Panthera uncia
CCCCCCCCCCCTTTTTGGGGGGGGGGGGGGGGGGGGGGGGGTGCACTGCGGTTTGTTTCTTGAGAGTATCTATTAATAGTCACTCTTAATAGTGCCATTAATGCTCTAATTATGACACCAGTTCCTATACCAGTTCCATCACCACTAATTACACTTCTCTTTTAAACACAATAACCCTAGGGGCGCCTGGGTGGCTCAGTCGGTTGAGCGACTGACTTCAGCTCAGGTCATGATCTCGCGGTCCATGGGTTCGAGCCCCGCGTCGGGCTCTGTGCTGACTGCTCAGAGCCTGGAGCCTGTTTCAGATTCTGTGTCTCCCTCTCTCTCTGACCCTCCCCCGTTCATGCTCTGTCTCTCTCTGTCTCAAAAATAAATAAACGTTAAAAAAAAAAATTGTAAACACAATAACCCTTAGTGTAACTTGGACATTACATGCCTTTTTTTCTTTTCCTTCCTTTTTTCTCAAAAGAGCAAGCTGCTGGCCAAGGGAAGTAAAACAAGCATCACACGGCGCCCCTGGTGACTCTCCTCTTGGCCACGACGAAAAGGCAATTATCACTTGGTGTGGAGGGTTTTCTACCCACGTGTTGAGCAAGCACGAGGCTGGAGACGGCAGCACAACCAGATACCGGCGTCCCAGGCGCCCCGTACAGGAGCCCGAGGAAAGCGAGTCAGGGCCCCGCACCTGCCTTGCAGCCCTGTGTCCGCTCGCGAGAACCGCTTCAAGTGGCCTCCTCACGCGGGGCCTGGAGCGCCTGCTCACGAGGACGCTGTACCCCACGAAGGAGATGGGATGGGGTCTCGATACCTCAGGCAGTGGAGCGCCCGGACCCCAGAAAACTCTCCGGGAAGTTCGGCCAAGAGCTGCCCAAAACCCAAGGAAAAAACCTCATTCTCCTTGGGGAATACCAACTTTACTCAAAGGTAAGCCAACAAATCAGTAACTTAAACCTTGTTCATATTAAAACAAACAGGCACTACGAGAATGGAATCACTGCGTGAATGTTTAAGCTAAAACTCCTACCCTTACTTATCCAGTTCATCTCCAGCAACACCCTGGCTCGCAGGGGAGGGGAGTGAGGGGCGGGCTCTGCTGTCCCATTAAAGGGGGTCTTGGGAGAACGTGTGAGGCTGGTAGAGACTTTAATGTCACAGTGAACCCAGGACACTGCTGATGGCCCTGAGTCCAGGGAATTCTCTGCAATATCAGGACTCCCAGATTGCCACCCAATCGAGGGACAGGAAGACGGACATCTAGACACGTGCAATCCCGTCTCTACCACACATCTGGGCATCCGTGCAACCGAGTCCCCTCCTCCCTGCTGGGCACTGCCGCCACTGCTCAGTGCACGGCACAGACACCTCTCCATCCCACACCGATGGAGAACACGTTCAGCACCAACAGTCACTGCCATTTAAATGGATGTCCCCACCATTACTAGAGAAAAATAAGCTTACTGATTTGGTTGGTCTCTAAAAGCTTTTCACCGTGAACTATATTGACAAGCGTAGAACCACAGTAGCCAGCCTCCAAGAAGGCCCCAGGGGTCCTGTCTCCAGTACTCATGCTCGAGTGTGGTCCCCTCCCACGCAGAGAAGGAAGGGACTTTCCTAACCCTCTTCCTACTTCCTACTGACAGGCACATCCCTTCATCCAGTTGGGGGCACTGGAGTCTGGGGTGAAAGGCTGGGTCAAGGCCAGCTCACCCTACTCCGTCCCAGGAGGGACGCCCGCTGCCGTGTCCTGAGGGCCCTCGGTGCTCCAAGAGGACCCAGCCTCCCCCAACAGCCCAGCGGCATCACCTCCAGCCCCGTCGAGCTTTCCGAGGGCTGCTGCTTCAGCCGATCCCTTGCCGGCAACCAGATCGGAGACCCCAAGTCAGAACCACCCAGCCACGCTGCTCCCAACACCGTGCCCACACAGAAGCCTTGGGAGGTCATCAACGCTGATCAGTGTCTTAGCTGCTAAGTTCTGGGCTGACCACTACAATAACCTACGTCAGACTAAAGAATACTAGAAACAAACCCCACGTATCTAACGTCGTCGGTGCGGGTTTGGGGGTTTTATGGAAGCGCCGTGTGCCCCTCCCCGGACTCCCTCCCCTCCCCATCCCCGCACAGACAACCAAGAGCCCCAATTCTTTGTTCCTCTTTATGGTTTCACCACGTGTGTTCTCACTATGTTCTTGCATTTCGCCTGCTTTTAAGCCTAATACAGGTGAGACCGAGTTCATGTGTTAAGACTTGCCTCTTCACATTCCAATTCTGAGGTTGTCAATTCCCATGGCCATGGCTGACTTTCACCACTGTGTGTGTGTGTGTGTGTGTGTGTGTGTGTGTGTGTGTATAGTTCCCACTGTGCGAACTTCCCGCTCTATTCCAATGGAGGGTCACCCGGGGACTTGTCGGCTTCTGCTAATATAATGCTATTTACACCCCAGTGCTCGTCCCCTGGTGTGCACCGAGTTTCTCCAGGGTACGGACCTGACTCGAGAGCACGTACGCATGGTCAGCTCTCCTGGGCCGTGCCACACTGCCCGCCACCGCGCCCGTGGACAATGAGCTCTTCAGCCGACTTTCCAGCCTCTCCCAAATCACAGGCGTGCTTGTTTCGCCAATCACCGGCAAAGCTCTCAACCAACAAAAGGGAAAGCTTTTCGTGTTTGCAGCATCAGTACCGCAAATAAACAGCTCTCCGAAGTAGTGACCCAGGTGGCTGGAACATATTAGTCACAGGACAGCGGTGCGGGCTCCCAAAGGACGATGCAGATGCAGCCAGAAGCAGACACTGCCCTTGGGCACAAGTCAAACTGGATTTCCAGACAGGACATCCACAGACGGCTTTCCTCCAGGCGGACGCACATCTAGGGTCCCACCGTGCTGCCATCATCTCAAAGAGGGAAAAAATTAACTCACACGCAACCCAGCCAAATTCAAGATTACAGCAGGAGAGGGGCGCCTGGGTGGCTCAGTCGGTTAAGTGTACGACCTCAGCTCAGGTCATGATCTCATGATTCGTGAGCTCAAGCCCGGCATCGGGCTTTGTGCTGACAGTTTGAAGCCTGGAGCTGCTTCGGATTCTGTGTCTCTCTCTCTCGGATCCTCCCTTGCTCATGCTCTGTCTCTCTCTCTCTCTCAATAATTAATAATACAACATTTAAAAAAATAAAAACAAGATTACAGCAGGAGACTCCAATCATTTCAATGAAATGGCTTCGTGTTGGGTTTTTAACAGAGAGCTGATTATGTTTCTAGTATTTTCACCTAAGAAATGAGATTGTTACTCCCCATAATTAACGCTATGTGTGGTGACTCTACAAAAAAAAAAAAATATTTAGGTTCTCTTTATATGAAAAGACACCCCTTTTACTTTAGCTAATTCAATTTCTTAGGTGACAACAGTAAATTTTACAATAATTATTTGTATTTCTAATAAAAACAAGCTCTTAAACTTTTCCACTGGCATTAAATACAAAAAGAGAGAGAGAGAGAGAGACATTCTTTCAATGTGGTCAGGAAGGAGAGCAGAAATGTTCCTGTAAATCTCAAGGAGGCTCACATCATGTCACTGAAAACAATGGCACTAGATAACCAAAATCAGGTCATTTCAACTCAGTCTCTTGACAGTTCTGACCTGTTTTCTTTGTTTACTCCTATGAGGTAGAACTATTCATACACCCATTTTACAGATGGAGGAAGCTTCAGGCGCAGAAAGCAGCCAAGTTGAGCATAGTTACGGAGCTGGCGAGTGGGACGCCGAGGGCCCGAACCCAGGCCACTGACTCCAGGATCCATAGACCCAAACGCTACTCTGGGCAGCTTCCTCCGTCCCCGAGACCACCAGAGGCCCTGCCACGGTCACCATCGTAGCAGCGACCTGTGACTTGGCATCTACACAGCGCCCAGCCCCGGCCACGTGCTCTACTGCGTTTCCCTAACCCCCCCCCCCCCCCACCGCCCTGGCAGGCACTGCGCCCACCGTATGGCTGAGGAAGCTCAGGCTCTGGAGTCTCAGGAACCCCATGGACACACACACAACAAAACAAAGTGGGGGAGACGCCACATGAACCTGGTCTCAGACGTCAAAGTCCGTGCTCCTTCTATAATGGGCCCTCCTGACCAAATAAAAGTACCTGATCCCAGGCCTGGGGCAGGCGGGTGCTGACCGCGTGTCCTGGACAGACGCCGCACTGGGAGAAGGCGTTTGCCAGGCCTGCACGACGGGGAGACTGAGGCCGAGCACAGAGAGAACCGCGGGGCTCAGCACCACCTCCTCGGGGGTTACGCCGGGCGGCCCACACAGCCTGTCCACACAGTGTTCTCGTCTGCAGAATGGGGCTCCTGGACGTCCAAGGGCTGCTGTGAGGGCTACACAGCTACACAGACCCACAGGCACATGAGACGAGGCACAGACGCGGGCGGGACAAGGTGAAAAGCGCCCCAGGATCAGGCCGCAAAGAGCAGGGGGCCCGCGGCACCCCCGCCCTCGCGCCCACACACACAGCCCCGCGTCCCCACCGTGGGTGACCCGACAACTGCCATGAGGCCACTGCTGGGCCACTTTTTCTGCCAACATCATCATTTCTCTTCCTGGCCCACCCTGAACAGAATACCCTCGCCCACCAGACCACCCTTGATGGGCTCGACATCCTCAACGTAAGTGCTGGGGCTGAAATGGATCGAACCAAGCACTGGGCTCGCTTGGCTTTTCTATTCCCGACGGCAGGAAATCTCTGGCACTCGCTTCAAATAGCAACGTGTCTTCCAAGTCTTTCCGGTGTCCTCGCCATCACCCCAAAGTACCCGGCCATGAAGAAAAACCTCGTAAAATGACTGGCAAGTGACAGATTAAAAACGGCTCGGGCGACACTACGTGCACTGTCGCTCACAGCGTTTCTGCCACACCCGAGATCAGGTCATTTAACGTACGAGGTGCTGTTGACCAAATCTGTACGTTTGTAACTATATTAAGAGGTTAACAAATTAATTGGTTGGGAGGCACCTGGGTTGTGCCATCGGTTGAGCGTCAGACTTCGGCTCAGGTCATGATCTCACGGTTCTTGAGTTTGAGCCCCACAGGCTGTCAGCACAGAGCCCTCTTCAGATCCTCTGTCCCCCTCTCTCTACCCCTCCCCTGTTTGCACTCTCCCCCCAAAATAAATATTTAAAAAAATTGATGGGTTGGTTACTTATGCTACTGGATAAATTATAGGAGTAAAGATAGCAAAATGGAAACAAAAAGAAAACACGTGAAAAGTGACTTTAGCTACAGGGCCTCCAGCCTAGCTCCCAGCAAGCTCCACGGTCGCTGGCCCTTTCTCTACCCAGAGAGGACGTAAGGGAGCAGTGGTAACCACATCACTGTAGTCCGTCCGGCAAAACCTTTCTTGGCCACCTGATGCCATCTATGAGTAAGCCACACGGGGCAAACCCAGAAACACGTTCCATGAAAGGAAAAGGCTGCATCGTCTGTCGGTTCTAATACCTGATCTGGAGTGGAGCAGGAGACCCACCGCGGGGCAGTTTTCCAGAGGCAGGCGGCCAGTACGGGCGCAAACAGCCGCGTGATGGTAACAAGTGTTAAGACAACAGAAGCAGCCGCTGCTAATGTTTTCTCAGCAAGTGCCAGGGGCCAGGCCTTCTTTTCTTTTTCTTTTTCTCTGATTGTTTTTTTTTAAGTTTATTTATTTTGAGAGAGAACGACGAACGAGGTGGTGCAAGTGGAGGAGGGGCAGAGAGAGAGGGAGAAGGAGAGGGAGAGTGAGAGAAAGAGAGAGAATCCCAAGTAGGCCCTGTGCTGTCAGTGCAGACCCTGATAAGGGGCTCCAGCTCACGAAACCTGGAGATCATGACCTGAGCCGAAACCAAGATTCGGCTGCTCAACCGACTGAGCCCCCCAGGCGCCTCATCCTGGGCCAGACCTTCTGCTGAGTACGTTCCCCACACTCTTCGTCAAAACCCTCACCCGAGGGGCACCTGGGGGGCTCCGTCGATTAAGCGTCCAACTTTGGCTCAGGTCATGATCTCTCGGTTCATGAGTTCAAGCCCCGCATCGGGCTCTGTGCTGACAGCTCGCAGCCTGGAGCCTGCTTCAGATTGTGTGCCTCCCTCCCTCTGCCCCTCCCCCACTCACGCTCCGTCTCTCAAAAATAAAAAAATGTTAAAAAGTTAAAAAAAAAAAAAACAAAAAGCCCTCACTCAATAACCATGGGAGAAAATATCATGAGCTAGATCCCCATTTAACAGATGTGAAAACTGACTCAAAGATTAAATGACTTGCCCAAAGTCACAGAACTAGTAGGTGGGTATAATGCCAGGCTCAAAGCACTGGGTAGGCATCCAACAAGTATCTCTTGAGCATGGGGTCTATATTTCTCCTCCATAAAAACAGAAAACCCTACTTATCTCACGAGGATTTTATAAGGATAAAATGAGATTACGTATACAGAGCTCCCAGCTCAGCGCCTTGACCTCTAGAATATGCTGAGGTATAAAAAACCTGGCACAATTGTGACCTGGAATAGGGTGATGATAATGACAATGGGTGTAGCAAACAGCACGACAGACAGAAGACGGACAGATACACCCAACAGGCAGAAGAAAGGCAGATAAGCCATGAAAGCATATCCAACCTCACCGATCGTTAGGGAAATGCACATTAAAATCACAGTGAGATACTACTACATACCTGCCAGAATGACTACATGTTTAAAAGCAGCAATATCACGCCGGCCAGGACGCTCGTGCATTTGCGGTGGCAACGCAACGGGCAAATGGGGGAAGACACGACTGTGGTACGTCCACACAGCAGAACGCTGCTTAGTAATAAAAAAGGGACAGACTGTTGACGCACACATCATGGATGCCTCTCAAATGTACTATGCTAAGGGAAAGAAGTCAGTCTCAAAGAGTATAGTCGACACAATCCCACTTTACAGGGTATTCCAGAAAAGGGAAAACAATAGCAACAAATAACAGGTCGGCGTTGTTGGGCGTTGTGGACGGGGAGGGTCTGACCACAAAGAGGCAGCACCAGGGAATCTGAGAAGTGATGGATCGTCCCTTACGCTCTTCGTGGTGGTGGTTCCGTGAATCGATGCATGCGTTAAAACTCACAGAACCACATCCTCCAAAAAAGTGATTTTTACTGCTGGTAAACTTTTTAAAAAATTGAATAAAAATTTTTAATCATATAAAAACTTGGTAGGTCTTGGTGAACGGATATTTGACCTCTGCTCTGGGGGTGGAGGGATGTGTGAGGGCCAAGGTTAACAGTAAGGGTACAGGAGAATCAACACAGAGGCTCTACAAGGTACAGGGGGTCAAGAACCTTGGTTTCTGGTCTGATTTCATCAAAGGATGACAGCATCAAATGATACAAGCCACATCAACTCCCTGAGCCTCAGTTTACCCAACCCTAAAGCGAGACAACAAAGCAAATGGTCATGAAGACCCTTTCCCACTACAAACATTCTAAGATCAGTTTGTCCTCAAGCCACTGAGGCTGGGGAGACAGCAGGCAAATAAGCAGAAATCGCCAGGTATGGAAAACAGCCAGGCTCCCGCACCAATGCCATCAGGGAACAAAATAGGGTGAAAACCACTGATGTGTGTGGATGGCAGAGCGACGGTGGGGAAAGAGCCAGCTGCGGGGGAAAGATGGGAACAGGAGCAGAACACCCCCCTCTCCCACGACAGAAGCCAAGACAAGAGCGGTTTCCTAGGGAGGGGGCAGGGAGGCGGGACTGGGGGACAGAAAGGTGGGACGGCGGGGCTGGGGGGCGGGACCGGGGTACAGAGAGGTTGCGGACAGAGAGGCGGGACATGTCAAGGATCAAACGCTGGAGGGTTGAGTCGAGGAGGTGAGGACAATCGAGACCAGACAGGTTCCCCGGCGCCCCGTGCGGTGAGGGGCTGCCCCAGACAAGTCACCAGCCGCAGGGTTGTCTCTAGCTGGTGTCCTGTTTTGCCTTTCCACGTCAGGATATGGAAACACTGCATTCCCAGTGTCAGTCTGGCCACATCTTTGCTGCTAGGCGCCGAGAATCTAATAATACACGGAGGGAGAGTCTCCCTTCAGGAACCCGCCTCAGAGGCAGCAATTTTCAACATGTAGAAAATCCTGGAAGTTCAGAACATGGCTGCTGAGAGCTGGTGAGCCATCTTCTGGTCCTGAGGAGGTTGACACAGACTCCAGAGTTCTGGAAGGGAAGGAACCGGTTCCCGTCCAAAGGATTCAACGGAACGGAATGAATACGACGGACAATGACTAAGACTGTACCCCTGTCCCCCTGTTCGCTCGCGAGGCAGAGAGCGAGCCTGGGGCCAGAGAGACTCCCGACGTGGCCACTGAACTACGGCTTGCCTCCGCGCGCAGGGCAGGCCCCGGAAGGTGCATCAGCGCCCCAGGGACACCTGCCAGGCTGGGCGCTTGACAAGGACGGAAGGGAGACTGGGGCAGTGAGTGGCGTTCCTGCCCCGTTCCTACAGGGAAGCCTTCTCCGACGTCACTCCCTCTGCCAGTTCTCCTCGTGGAGCAGGACATGTGGACACAGCCGTCGGACACAAGCCGCTTGTGCCAGCTACGGAAGAGGAGCCACGAGGGCAGGGACCGGGCCCTAAGTCCGTCTCTCCCGCTGCCACCGCCTCCCCTGCTCGGCTCGAAGTTCCCCTTCGCTCCCATCCCAGCTGCCTCTTCCACGTCGACCAAACGCTCCTCCTCCAGCACGGCCGGGCCCCCGAGCAGGCTGGACGGGGCACGGGCACACAGGTGGTCTCGGAAGGATCGAGACGCCCTCTCTTACCCGCTGACGTTCTCCTCGTGCTTCCCGAGGGCCGCCCAGGGTCAGACGCCACGCGAGGCGCTAGGAAGGATGAGGGTCGGTTCACAGCCCAGGCTGCGCCCGCGGGCAGCCCGCTCGGTGAGCCCGGGGGAAGGAGCGAGGCCTGGGCGGCCGACGGGGCGCACGCGGGAGACCCCAGAGGAAGGCGAAACAGACGAGGGCAGCGGAAGGCATTCGCGCGGGCACAGAGCCCGGCAGTGAAGAGCCAGCAGGGCAGGGGCAGGGTGGCTGACGGGGACGAGGACAAAGCACAGACACTCGAGGTACACACGCGGCATGCAGGACTTGTCCTGGGGGCACAGGAGCACGCTTGGGCAGGCCACCGTGGGAAGGGTACTGGGCAGCCGTCGGGAGGGAGAGTGGACGGAGGGAGTGGAGGGAGGGCAGAAGCGGACAGCTACAGCCAATCCAGGCAGGACGGGGTGCGCGTGCGAGAGGTAAGACAGACACCACATGACCTTTCTTTGGTGACTGGCAGGGCACGGGGGGTAATGGAAAAGGAACTGAGGGTGGTCCCGGGATCTGCCCTGATGACTAAAGAGAGGACGGTCTTTTCACAAGACACCGGAGGGAGGGCACGTGTGCTGGGCAAGGTGAGCCCGCTGCGCACACGTCTGACCCACGTGGGCAAGAGAAGCTCTGAAAACAGTGCCATGTCCCGGTGAAAACGCAATTCCACGCTCTTAAGTTCTCGGTAGCCAAAGCAGGAATGGACCTCACATCAGAGAGGGCAGGTGGCTTACTCCGGGCCACACAGCCAGAAAGAGAGGAACTAGACTTGAACCCAGGATGGCCCGCTTCTGAAATGTCAGCTTTTCTTCTAGGATGTTCTAGTGCTACATTCAGGGCCTACTACTGCTCATCTATACACTTAGGGCTCAGTGGTCTGGCTCTTCTCTTGCTGCTCCCTCCTGATGAACTACCTACTTCTAATCCCAGGGACACCGTCCCCACGGCTGAGCTCCGGCTCGCCTGTCCCGGCCCCATCTCCACTTTGTCTAGTTCATCCCGAAGACCACGTCTATGGCTCTGCACACGCAGTGAGAGGGTCCTGGTTTCCACAGGGGACCCTTTTGAATTCGTCTGCCGCACCCTGTGTCAGGGCATTCAAAGTCCCCTGACGGCAGCCCATGTTTAGCTCACGTTTGCGTCACTGGCTGAACCCAGCCAGGATTCCTTCCCGTCCTCCATGGCTGGCTATCTGTGATGATGTCACCTTAGGGAGAAGTGGGGAGGGGAGGCCACTGGAGAAGGACACACAGTGTTTACGTGGAGCCTGCCACTCCCCAAGAACTGTACTGGGCACCAGAGAGGACAGCGCAGCCCCGGAACATATGCTCCCATGGAGATGGGACATCTGCTTGAAAAAAAAAAATTCATACACACACACACACACACACACACACACACACAAACCAAAGCACGTAAAATAGACAAAATATTTGATAAAACTGAGGGCTGGGTATGTATGTTCGTTACCTTATTCTCTACATTTCTCTAAATGTTTAAAATATTTCATAATAAAAACATTCAAAAATGAGAAAGAAAGAAACGTAAAGCCACCACTCCGGGAGCAAAGACCTGGCTGGTCACTCTCATTGGTTCTCACGGGCTCGAGACAGAGAAAATCTTACTGTGATCTATTTTGTTTTTAGCATCGTGCTCCAGCACTGAAAAAGCGACCAGAACAAAAGATGGCAACACACAGATTTAGACGATGTGAATGCAATCAAAAAATAGAATGAGGTTTTCAAGTGAGTCAAGACTTCCCTCCTTCTACCACCGTATCCTCTGTAATGCTAAACAATAGAAGAAAATAACACAAAGACATAACCGCTTTCTTTTTTTTTAATAAAGGAAGAGTTTTTTTTTTTTAAGTAAACTCTACTCCCAGCATGGGGCTCAAATTCATGACCCCAAGATCAAGAGTCACATACTCCACCGATGAAGCCAGCCAGGTGCCCCACAACCACGTGTTTTTGTTTTTGTTTTTGCTTTTTGAGAGAGAGAGAATCCCAAGCAAGCTCCACACCATCAACAGAGAGCCCAACGTGGGGCTCGAACCCACAACCATGAGATCATGACCTGAGCTGAAATCACAAGTCAGATGCTCCATGATGGAGCCACACAGGTGCCCCCACAACCACTTCCAAAGGAAGCCCTGGGAACAACCACTCCCATTCACTTTACGCCGAGCGCGCGCTGGGCATTACGCACAAATGGTTTACAAATCGGTACAACAGGCATTACTGTCCCCATTTTATAGGTGAGGAAATCAACAGTCACACAACGCGAGTACTTTGACCAACATCCCCTGGCTGGTGGCCGGCAGTGCAGAAGTGCAGACACCCTCACCCGCCTCGCCAACAATCACAAGCCTTGGTTTTATTTCCGTGGCTGACGCATACCACCCGGCACACCTCGTGTTCCCTCACACACCACCCAGGAACTTCCGCGCTACGCAAATGAGCGAAGCCGACAAAATCACCGCCGGGCAGTTCCGTAAATTAAGAAACAAAAAAGTCCAAGAAATCACACGGTTAAGATCTACAGTGTCAGAAACAGCACCTCCAAAGGTTAACTCAAGGCAACAAAGAAAACTGAGCGGTAAAGAAAATTGTGCCATCCTCTGTAGACAGAAATACTGCACAAAATTTCAAACTGAACAGCCGAATCGTTTGAAGGGACCTTAAAGATGTAACTGACAGCAAACCTGTGTGCAAAACTTGTGTTCTACACGGAGACAGACGAACGGGACAGGCTGGGGTGTGTGTGAGCAGGCTGAGGTTTTAGTATTTACTGAATTTCCAAACACCAAGAGCAGCATAAGACTTGAAATACATGCTGGCGTTCATCCCAGCAGGAGTCACCGTAACCATCCTGGAAATGGAGCACGGATCATCGGGACAGGTCGCATTTCACCGACACCGGTATTTCTGACCCTAGAGTTCTACGTCTCCAATGGGAGATGCTGTGTACCTCGCCCACCACTGACCCCACACGGTCTAAGTTTTTAACTTTTAGGGGCTACACCCCTCCGACCGTGCCGCCCAGACGGTAAGGAACTTTCTGAATGAAAACCAAGCAATTAATCAGAGCCCCCTCCCAGCCGGACCCCACTTCCCCACAAGACCGCACCTCAAAGA
>NC_064818.1:6596918-6599325 GCF_023721935.1 Panthera uncia
AGGAGGAAGAGGAGGAAGAGGAGGAAGAGGAGGAGGAGGAGGAGGAGCAGGAGGTCAGGCGGCCATCTCAGTGGAGAGTTCAGGGAAGGTGCGGATGAAAGCGGCTGGGCAGAGAGCGGGAGTGCACACCCCGCGCACGTAAACAGTCTGGAAGCTTCCGACCTGCGGTTCCTCTTCTGATCTTCACCTCCCCGAGGGCGGGGGCCGCTTTTCCCCAGCAGGGGCAAAGACACCCACCACCGGGTGTCAGCGGTCCATCAGGGGACACGCGGGCAGGAGTGCCGCACCTCGGCCACGTTCTCGCCACCACAACCAGGGCTTGCAGCGGATGCCGAGGCGCAGAGACCCCGCCCGCGTCCGGCCGTCACCTGTGAAGAGGCAGCCGTGTGCGCAGGTATCTGAGGCGCTGCAGGAGTCGGCTGCGCTCAAAGTGCTAACGGTACAAAAGGACCCCAATTATCGTTTCTCCCACAGACGTATCGCTGACGGTATCTGGCTCGTTGAACCAAAAACTTAACTCAGACGGCGTTACGGTCATGCTTTGGAGCAGAACGCTTGACTGATTGCCAAAGTGACCGACTACATCCGTAAACTGTGTGACTGAGTATCAAACACGCAGGTAATCTGTTCCACGTCGCCTATTTAAATCAAGGCCTCCTCTTAAACCCACCCCACAAGTCTGCCACCCACACACACGTCCATCAGTAAAAAAGACCGAGGCAGATGCTAAAAAATGACCGAACAACAGAGAGATCCTCTGGCAGGAAAACAGACTTTCACTAGAAACACGAAGTCCACGGTGCAGTCCGTGAACTCCAGGATGGGCGGGCCCCTTCAGACACATCCGCGCCCTCAGAAAAGGCGGGCAAACAGACCTGAGTGACGCTGTTGATTCCACGGTTAGTCATATTTGATTCTTATCAAGCCTAGAAAGGTACACAGATCCTTTCTCTCACCACAAACAGGAAGCCAACCTCAATCTCCCGGGTCTCTGCGAAAACAAAACCAGTGCGCAACGTGTCGCCGCAGGATGATGGTGGGCCCCGGCCAGGGGACCCCCGAACGGGGCAGGGGGACCGGCCGCTGCTCCGTGTCCTCTATCCGGCCTCCCCAACCACACGGATTCAGGAAGGCATACGCATGTAAGTCCCCAGCGTGTGCCGGGAGCACACGGTGACAGCCCAGCCCCCTCCCGGATAGCTGGGCCCACACAGAAACCCCTGGGCTGCCAGAGACAGGCTCACGGCCGAGAGCAGTGTGCTTGAAGAAATAAATCATTACCTGCAGTCCAGAAAGGGCTGCCGAGGACTGTGCTGGCCACGGCCGACAGGCTGAGCTGGGGGCCCGGGGCCACAGCCAGGTCTCCCTCCTGAGCGCCCACGGGAGGGACCGATGGCCGCGGAAGACAGGAAGACAGCAGGCTCTTTCCCAAGAACGCAGACAGGCCTCACTAACGGCTGCCACCAGGTTCACCGGCAAGACTGCTCTCATGGACTCTTCTTCCTCAGCTGACGGGGGTTATGCCCCAATAAGCCCGACCGAAGTTGACAACACCCTTAAGCCTCTAACCTTGTCGCTCAGCCCAGCCGTGCTCAGCACACTTCCATTAGCCGGCAGGTGCACAGACCCACGTAACACAGAGCCCGTCTGATAACACTGTGCCGACGGCCTCATGTGACTGACGGAGAGCTGTGCTGCGGTGAGAACCGGGACGGCCGTGCAGGTGCAGGATGGTCGTCAGCGTGTCGGTCGTGGACCCTCGGGACGGCGGGCTGCCTGGAGGCTGCGGCCCCATCGCGGGAGAGGATCGTGCTGAATCTCGCCAGCCCCGGGGAACAGATCCAAACCCAGAATTCCAAGTACGGTTTCTCCGTCACCTTCACATCATCCAGAAGTCAAAACATTGTAAGTCGGGGACCCCCCCCCCCTTCTGTGAAACTGCTCTCTTGACCTCAGGCAAATACGAACGCGTCAGCTAAACACTGTTGAAAGGACTTGGTGGCATGGGTCCAGGAGGCAGGCATTTCCTTGCCCAAACGTAATGTAGCAGCTCGACGGTAAAACTGATGACGAGAAGGCTTACGTTTTTCCTTATTTAAAAAAAAAAAAAAAAAAAAAGCCTATTTAAAGACGTTGGCCTCAAACACACTGATAGCAGCATTATTCACAACAGCCAAAACACAGACGCAACCCAAGGGGCCGCGACGAGATGAATGAGTTTGCTATGTGCACATGTGGAGTATGGGTCACCCTTCCCAAGGAAAGGAACGCTGACGTCTGCCACGACACAGCTGACCCTTAAAACCATCACGCCAAGTGAAAGGGAACCACAGGTTCCACGTGTATGAGGTCCCGAGCGTGGCCAAAATCGCAGACGGAGAAAGTCAAGAGTAGTGGCCGGGGGCCG
>NC_064818.1:6599425-6605311 GCF_023721935.1 Panthera uncia
GGGGCGGGGGGGCGGGGGGGGGGGGGGGGGGGGGGAGGGGGGGAGAATGGAGAGCCAGTGTTTGCTGCGTGCAGAGTCTCAAGTCGCCGAGACAAAGATGTCCTGGGGGCGGACGGTGGCGAGGCTGACGGCTGCGTACAAAAGTGAACATACTTCATGCCGCTGAACTGTGCACTTAAAAATGGCTAAGGTGGTAAATGTTATGTCATGTACATTTTACGATAATTAAAACAAAATAAAAAAAAGATGTTTGTACTCTTTCAAAGCAATTATAGATTTGGAACGTTCTCAGTCACATCTTAGAAACGTTATGCTTGAAGCCTATACAGATAAAATATATACTGCTCTGTATATTTAAGGATCCACCAAAGCTGTCTTCAGTTTCCACACTTGGCCAAAACCCGATCTTTGGTTTCTATCTGGAAGGCCAAAGGGCAGAATGCGTCTTCCAGTGGTGTTCCCGGGATCCCCGAGCTGGTGTATGACCACTGACCTCACCACTCCGCATGGCAACATCAGGAAGGTGAACCAGGCACACCATTCCCGTATTTACTGGTAATATCGGAAGGTTCCTTCCAAATGCTGGTGAGCATTCCCAGTGAATCTTTTTTTCTACGTTCATCTATTTTGAGAGACAGAGAGAGAGGGAGGGAGCGTGAGCAAGGGAGACGGGCAGAGAAAGAGGGAGGGAGAATTCCCAGCAGGCTCTGCACTGTCTGTGCAGAGCCCGATGTGGGGCTCGAACCCATGAGCCATAAGATCATGACCTGAGCCAAAATCGAAAGGCTGATGTTTAACCAACCGACTGAGCCACCCAGGCGCCCGTTCCCAGGGAGTCTTAGAATAAAAAATCTCGCCCACCCAAACCCAAACTACGTGACACGTACTTACGACTCACGTAAGTACTTATGTACCTAGCACGTTCCAGAGATGTACCGAGATGCTCAAAGGCAGGACGGGATGGCTGGTTATGACCTGATGCCAGAGGCTGCGTGAGTAAAATCCTGACATGGTGTTCTGCAGGGAGCGGAGTCGTCGCAGCATGCTTACTGACGGTATCAAAGGCCAAGCTCACTGACTTCATGGCATCCGTAGCTCGAAACCGAGGTGTCTTGAGCGAGCAGGTATGTCTCACATGCCACCTGTGCACAGACTCTCCTGTCATTCGTCTCCAGGGAAGACGCTGACACCGGCGGGCGGGCAGTGGAAGTCGAGATGCGGACGGGAGATTTGCAAAACAGCTTGGGTATCTTGAAAGCCAATTGCAGCTCTCCACGCCACGCTTCCAGAGCCAAGGCTTAACGACGCGGTTTTCTCCCCACTGGCCGTGTGAAGGCAGCAGCCGCGTACGGTTCCAGGAAAAAGTCTGCACGAAGGCGGCGATGTCACTTGTGCCCTGAGACCGTCCAGATCCACTCTTTGTCAAGCACTGCAGAGCGCTGGGGGGAGGGGCCGCCCCAACAACCCGTGACATCGTCACCACGGAAAGCGTCAGGTCCAGGGGTGGAAGAGGAGGCCGTGACGTGACAAAAGTTTAGCAAGCCGGACACGAGCTTCCCCTCCTCGTGTGTGACACTGACGGCAGGCCCAAACAGTAAGAATGACTGAAAACACAAATACAGCCCCGCGGCCCCTCCGCCCCATTGAGTCGTTACCTACCCTGCACCACGAACGTTCACAACCCTGAACACAAGCCACGTGCTAAGAAATTAACTTTCCTGTGCCACGGTGCTGTTACAATCTTAACACTGTCATGATTTCCATAAAATTTCAGATCTCTACTTGCATGCCAGAAGCCAATTCCAGAACACTTGAGATTTCATTTTGGCAAAACAGGTCCTTTTAACACCCTGTCTGCTGGCACTCGGCCAAAAGGTTCGTTCAGCGCACACCCAGTATTTGTATAAAGCTGACGGAAGGGATGGACGCCCAAATGACAACAGTGGCTATCGACGGGTGACAGATTATGAATAATGATGTTGTTTTTGCTTACGTATTTTCTAAATGAAGAAAGGTCAGTGAGGGACAGGGGGTGGGAGGAGGAGGAGGAGAAGGAGAAGGAAGGAAAAAGGTTTTGTAAAGGAAAACCAAACCTGGGTTAAAAGGCAAATGGGGGCCCCTGGGGGGCTCTCTGTTAAGCGTCCAACTTTGACTCAGGTCATCGTCTCATAGTTCGTGGGTTCGAGCCCCGCGTCGGGCTCTGTGCTGACAGCTCGGTTCTGGAGGCTGCTTCGGATTCTGTGTCTCCCTCTCTCTCTGCCCCTCCCCCATTCCTGCGCTGGCTCTCACTGTCTCTCTCTCTCTCTCTCTCAAAAGTAAATACACACTAAAAAAACATTTTTTTAAGGCCAATGCAGAAAAGCCTGCAGTAGCCAGACTCGGGGGGGGGGGGGGGGCATTCAGTGGCCCTGGTGGCCGTGGCCCATCTTGCATCCATGCCCTCACACACCTGCCCGCCTAGTGACCTTCTTCCAGAATGGGCCAGCCAAACCCCCGGGGTCCCCGCACCCAGCGCCCCATTTGGCCTTCCTCCCTGGAGTGCTCCCGAGGGCAGAGCCCACACCTCCCCGTCTGTGGACCTAGAGCCTCACTCAGCCTTGCTCACTGAGGCCAGCAAAGAACGCAGTACCTTCTAGCAGCTGCCAGACCCGGCCGACACCCCTCCGCTTTGCCTGGGCCCCGTGACAGCCAGCCACACTCCCAAAGACCACGGTGAGCAGCCTCACCTGAAGGGACTGACCACTGCAGCCCGGTGTGGTCGGCCATGGGAACTGCACACTAGTTCTTACCACAGGTCCGCGTGGAACAGCCATCCCTGGGTGACAGCAGTGGCCGTGGCTGTTGCCTGTCGGGAAAAATGCCACGGGAAGGCAGGACACCCAGACTCCGCCAGCCTCCCACAAAGGGCTTAAAACAGAGCAATTTTAAGAACGCAGCGCAGCTCCACGAGGCTGCAAACACCGGACAACGGTGCGTCAGGGGCCCAAGACGGGACAGTGAACAAGAGGGGACGCCAGGCGAGCTGGCGAGCGAGGTCCACAGACAGCACGGCAGAGCCTGGGTGGGGGGCGGGCTAACAGCGGGCCATCATCAGGAAGACACCTCCGTGACTGACTTCCGACCTTCCAGAAAGCTGGCGGTCCCGGGCGCCGGCTGCAGCTAACAACGGGTAGACAGAGGACCGACCGCACGGAGGCCTGCTAGGAGGCCGTTCCGTCCATCGTCCCCCTACGAGCACGTAGGAAAGCTAACCTACCGCCGGGCAGACAAGAGGCCTGCTGAGGGCAGGGGCGGCGTCCGCGGGCTCAGTGCCGGGTCACCGGCCCCGAGCGGCCACCAGGCGGCACCTGCGCGCGGCGGGTTTTCCCCAGAAGAAGCGCACACCTTTGGGTATCGCAGCCAAGGGCGGCACGTGCTGCACTGCGCAGGCGCACACCGTCCGTTCTGCCGAATTTCCCCCCCCTCCCCTCCCCGCCATCCTCGGCTATTTGGCTTCCAACTTTTCGCTACGGTCCGCAGCTGGGACGAACGGGGCTCTCGAGTATTTCTCAGAATACACTCCTGGAAGGAGGACTGCCGGATCAAACAGCAGGGAGGCATCCGTGCCGTCCCGCTTAGAAGCCACCCTGCATGCCCTTATCTCGAAGGACAACTGTCACCAGCTCGCGTGAACGACCAGGACTTCTCAGAGGACTCCCCTAAAACAGATGCCTCTGACATCCACAGACCCATTTTTGGTGCTCCTCGGACGCACCAGTCCCTGTTCCAGGCTCTGTTCCCGCTCTCCTGTGGCTCCACCGAGGATGAGCCCCCTTCTCCCTCTAAGGGGGCTGGTCCTCCCTGACACCAGCTGTCACTTTGCTTCTCTCATTTCCTCAGAGGAATAACTGCCCCGGGTCCCACCCCTAAGACACAGAAACGTCACGTCCCCTATGACCACAAAGAGGCTCCCGGCATGTGTCCACCCCCACCTTAGCTGGTCCCTTCTCACCAGCCCCTCTAACGAGGGGAAGGGCAGTGATAAAGATGCTCAATCATACAACTGTACCTTTTTATCCACTTTCTTAAAAGTGGACCTTTCAGGGGCACCTGGGTGGCTCAGTTGTTTAAGTATCGCCTTGGCTCAGGTCATGATCTAATGGTTCACCAGTTCCTGATGTCGGGCTCTGTGCTGACGACTCAGAGCCTGCCTCCTGCTTCAGATTCTGTCTCCAGCTCTCTCTGCCCCTCTCCCGCTTGTGCTCTGTTAGTCTCTAAAATAAATAAACATTAAAAAAAAACCAAACAGTGGACCTTTCAGAGATCTTCCTGGTGGATTTAATGAAAGCTTTAGCCCTCTCCCCAGAAAAATGCACACACCCAAAATGCTAAGTACGATTTCGGCGGCTTCACGAAACCCTTGCATGGACCCCAGTAAGAGCCTGGGGCCGCTCCCAGGGCCTTCACCAAATGATCAAAATGGGGCTCGAGAAGCCCCCGTGAGTCCCCACCACCCTGCCCCCGCTTCTAAAATCAGTGGAGAGGAAAGCAAGCCACGTCCAGGGCCCCGTGGAAACTTGGAACGCGGCCCGCACAATGGCTGGTAACTCTGTAGGCCTTTCAAAGGGATTCAGGTGTCGCTACACAAACAGCGGCCATGAAACAAATGTGAAATTCCCAGCCTGCCTAAGGCTGGCAGGGCCGCGAAGAAGCGCTGGGCAGGCTGGGCCTGAGCACAGAGCCCACTCCACGGTCACCGACTCCATCACTGCGCGTAACCCACTACCTGGAAAGCTCCGCATGGGCAGAGACCGGTGTGTTCGCACCCGTCCTTAGCCTTGTCCAGGATGCTAAGCTGCTATGCAGGATTGGGAGGGCTCCAGCCACACCCCGAGGCCACCTGTGAAGATTTCCACGGGGCACGTGGGGGCTCGGTCGGTTGAGCGCCCGACTCCCGACCTCGGGCCTGGTCATGATCTCACAGCTCATGAGTTCAAGCCCCGGGTGGGTCTCTGAGCTGACTGTGTGAAGCCTGCTTGGGAATCTCTCTCCCTCTCTCTGCCCCTCCCCCACTCTTATTGTCTCTCTCAAAATAAATAAACTTAAAAAAAAAAAAAAAAGATGATGACAAACACAGAACATTCTGTGCACTTGGGATCTCAGGGTAAGCAGGCTCAGCTAACGGCCGGCGGGGACCGGTCAGGCTCTGGGATCAGATCCGGAAGAAACACAAGCCAAAGGACAATGGTCCACGTGGTGAAAAATCAATGGTCCATGGCCACCAGGCTGGGCACAGATGACCGTGTCAGGGCGACAGCACCCGGTGGGCAGAAGGAAGGCACACCCCCTCTGTCAGAGAGCACCGTCCGGGTCAGCTTCTGCTGCCCTGTCCCAGGAAAACGGACCGCCACAGGCACGTACCCAGAGTGCTCACCTGACCACACCGTGACGCAGGAGCCGCGAATCCCATCTCACACGAGAGACTGTGCCCCGACAGGCCTTCCACCCCAGTCCACCACCCTGTCACTCCCCCAACGCTCTCAGAATCCAGGCTCCGGGTCCTTGTCTTTCCCAGTTCTCATCACCGCAAGGCCCCTCGGTCGGGCACCAGCACACGGTGGCTCAGGAACATCCGATGGCCCCACAGATGTGTCCAGGCGGCCAGTCACCCCATCCCCACTGGCTGTGTCTCGGGTGACCAGGGCAGCGGCTCCGCTCCAGCTGGAGGCCACGGACTGTCCCACAGCGTGCTTCTCGTGATGCCCTTTTGGTCCCAAGGCTTCTCCTCCTGCACGGTGGCCTGCCATGCCCTCTGTGGCCCTCAGGAGGGGCCGGCTCCACTTCTCCGGGGCCCCAAGCGCACCCCACCCCAATTCAGGCTGCCGCCCAAACTGTCAGCTCCCCCCC
>NC_064818.1:6605411-6620937 GCF_023721935.1 Panthera uncia
CCCCCCCGCCACCTCTCTGGCCTCCGCTGCCACGCCCACGACTCAGGACGCTCTGCTCCCCACCCTACCCGCAGGACGGTACTCCTCCCCCCAGGGACTTCACTGAGCCTGCGGCTCTGGGGAACTCCGGCCACCTGGCCTGGCAGGACAGTCTCCACCCACCCCCCTCTGGGACTCAGGACCGCGGCCCTGCCCTTCGGGGCTGCACACAGTACGCCAGTACCTTTCAGAGACACTGGGGGCCAGGGCAGCGCGGGGCACAGCCGCGGAGTCCGGCACTTACTGCTGTGTCCATACAGTGGTTCGGACACACAACTACACGGGACCGGGGAAGGCGGCACTGAAGTAAGGTTCTCTTCTCTTAACAGGATAACAAACGTTGGCTGCGGTGGGGTTCTCGAGCCAGTGTTTCCAGGGTCGTGCAACGTGGGACCAGATGACCAGGCTCAGCCAGGCCAAGCTCTCCGTTCAGGCCAGGAAGCCCGGGCTGGCAGGTGGAGGTCTGGCCTGCAGGTCCCCCTGCAAGGGGACTGGGGAAGTGGGGAGGGGAAAGGGGAGAAGGCGAGGGCGACGTAAATGAGAAACGCAAACCAAAGAAAACACACTGAAAGTGGAATTTAGGACTCTGCCAAAAACTGTGGGCTTATCAAATAAACCCTCATTTCTAATAAAGACACTAAAACGCTGATGTGCCTTGGATAGAAACCGTTAATCTTCTCGAGGTTTTACATTCCAGCAGATAGCTAAAACTCAGCCACATTTTTATTTTTTTTTTAAGTTTATTTATTTAAAGGGGGAGGGGCAGAGAGAGAGAGGGAGGGAGAGAGAAGAGGGCAGGCTCCAAGCTGCCAGCACAGAGCCCAATGTGGGGCTCAAACCAACGAACCGTAATATCACGACCTGAGCTGAAACCCAGAATCAGACATTCAAGTGACTGAGCCCCCCAGGTGCCCCATAAAATGCGCCCACATTTTCTAAAGACAAGCTGTCAAGTGCCACTATGACTTGCTACGTGCTTGCGAAGTGCCACTCGGTGTCTGATTCCCCTTGGCCGGCTGACCACGCAGCACCCTTCCTCCCACACCCCTCCCTGCTGCCGGAGGTCCCGCACGGAACGCAGAAGACCCAGAAACAAGAGAAAAAAAGAAAAGAAAACCCAACCCTGCACTACCCTACAGTCTGGGTTACCTTCCCCCTGTGCCGAGCACAGGGAGCCCAGAGCAGGGGCCCCTCCCCCCACCGCCTCCTGGGGGCACCTCCTGCGGATGGCACTGATCCGTCCACGTGTCTGTCCCCGCACTGAGCCCTCAGGGTCCCCAGACCACAGCTCGCTCCTCTGTGGGTCTCCAGGCTCAAGGAGGTTCCGGCCCCCAGCAGAGCCCGGACAACTAGCTCGGGCAAAGTCGTCTTCCCAAATACGATTTACTTATGTGTTCTCTGAGTTACAATCAGAGCCCCAATTTCCTAATAAAATCTTTCAAATCTAACAATTTCTCATTCCACGGTTGTATGTGCAACGTTGTTCCGACAGAGGAAATGCAGCCTCGCTGGCAAACAGAAAACTTCTGCTGTAAAAACAGCAGTCCCCCCCCCCCTTGTGGACATGTGGGGGCCACACGGAGCACGGACACAGGGTGGCTCCCTGACCTCACACAGCTGGACGCAGATACACAATCAGTCCGGTCAAATAAGATTATCTTCTGTCTCTCCACCATCAGGATATGTATCTTCATACACTTTTAATTTGTCTGTGCCTAAATTTTCCCCAAGGGACAAATGATGGACACAAAGCCTCCGCGTGCCCACGGCAGGGAGCGAAGGGGGGCGGGGGGGGGGGAGACAACACAGTAACAGCACGTCAGGGCATCTCCCGAACATGGGACACGCGACACGGCGCTTCACGCTTCTCCCGAGTCTTGACTTGCCCTCCCGGGGTTTTCTCTCCACCCTGGGTCATCACCCATTTTGGCCACGTCAGAAACACGCACTAGGACAGAAAGCCAGCGTCTACTCTGCACGGGCTCAGACACCCCTCTGCTGGCCTAGATACACAGGACCATGTGAGTTCAGTCTTTGCTGCACGACGTGGAAAGCATTTAAAATGTCGGCATCTGCGATCTCCCCACCTGCCTGTAACGGGGGCGCAGGACAGCCGGCCCCTCGCTGACAGCAGGGGTTGTCCAAGAGAGGTCCCCAGGCCAACGGCATCAGCGTCACTCGGGAACACGTCAGGCACAGAAGGTGCCGGGCTGTTTCCAGGAAGCCCCCAGGTGATTCTAACACACACCGAAATTTGGGAATCTTCTGTGTAGGCTGATAAACCTCCGAGGTCATGGGACTGCTCCGCTGGGCTACCCTGTGTGTCTCAACTCTCACGTGATCATCATGGCTACCCACCATGGCCACTCTGGCCATTTTTACCAGCTGGCAACGGCCCCAGACATGAAGCTCCTTAAACGGCATTCCTCCCACTCTGATGGGCAAATTACTTGTGCCCCACTGCCCTCCTCTCTAAAAAGGGATAATAATGTCCATCTCCCAGGAGAGGGGGTCAAGGGCTTCGACGGTCACGAGGTCAAGGGCTTCGACGGTCCCTGGCCACGCGGTTAGGCCTCAACAGATGTGAGTCCCCAGGATGAACACACCTTTGCCAAAAGGTCTAACGGCCCCCTGACTTCCATCCACTCGGTTCCAGAACCCTGATGCAGGTCACGTGGGACCCACACAGACAGCACCTGGCTCCAGTGTAGAGGTGTCTACAAGCCGTGCAAGCCTGGCAGTCAACAGAGGCAGTCCAGGCTACAAAACCGTGCCTCCGACAGTCCTTCTGGACGGAAGCCACCCAACTCCGGGCACGAGGGCAGACCTACCTCAGGGGAGATACGGGATGAACGCAACAGATAGTAACAAAAGGAGTCGTTAAGAGAAGCTAACATCTACCTTGTGATCAACTTGGGCCGGGCACCAGGCGCCCGACAAGTGATAATCTACACCGTCAGGACGCTGTGAGGGGTCTGCTGATATCACACCAGGCCACATACGGTAAAGCCACGATCTGCACCCACACCGGAGCTCCGCTCACTGACAGAAAGCTGCTAGTTAGCTAAGCGTCCACCGGCCACTGGGTACCACGTTCCCCAAAGCAGTGATTCTGAGACACGTAAACGTAGGCACAAAACCCACCGCCGTGGGGCTCGATGCCAGGCCCTCCAAGCCCTGGACAGAAACGCTGGCGAAGCACGCTTGGGGTCCCCGTCCTTCCCTCCCCTCTGATCCGATTCTAGCCGAGTCAAGTCAAAACTCACGGCACAGCCCTTCTCTCTTCCCCCAACGCCCCCACACACCGCCTCACCCCTGATTCTCCACCATCCGTGACCCAGAGTTCTCTCATCCTTTCTCCCCCACGGGACGGCCAAAGTCTCTGGAAGTAACCACAGTTTCTGTGAAACCCACAAAACCAGGTGGAATCTGGGCTCTGCGTGTGTAGACCAGGAGCGTGGTGTTGCCCCGTTCACTGGTCGCTGATTCACTTTGCTTTCCTGACACTTCTTGGTTACCAGTCCCTAAGAAGCAGGACGAAAGTACTCAGTGTACCTATTTAAAGCCAGCCTCAGGGGACGTCTCACACAACATTCACTGAACAGCAACTCTGTTTCAAAACCTGCAAGCCTGCATCTCCCACATTATTCCCTTGCACACCTCTGAAGCCCCAGGGGAAGGCTGTCAGGGGTCTAGGTCGAGGAGAGATCCCCAGGGACTCTTCCTTCCTCAAGAAGACTGAGGTGACTGACCCACTCACATCACTCAAGGCTGCTGAATGGAGAACGGAGACTGAAACAAGATCCATCCCAAAAGCTCGGACTCTGCCCCCCTGAAACGTTGAGACTAAGGGACCGCCCTCCAAGCAACAGATTACCTTTGGGGGAAAAAATCACCATGACAGAAAATTTTAAATTCTATTAAGAAGTCGTTTATAAAAGAGGAGATAACCATGTTCATGGATAGAATTACAGTATTAAGATACAACATGTGCCACTTCTCGCCATGAGAGGCGAGTCCCATTGCCAGGACTTGGTCAAGAACTTGAGGAACATTCCAGAGCATATATGGAAGAACAGAGGTCCACAGATAAGCAAGGCCTAAGGTACAAGAGCCAAGGAGAGGCTCACCCTGCCATGTGTGACACTGCAAAACTCTAAAACCCTGGCAAAGAAACAGACACGTGACCGGTATAGACTAGAACACCCCAAAACAGACCTCTGTGAAGAATCTCAAAACCCTTATGCTGAGTTTGATGGGAACAGAGTTTCAGCGTGGGGTGACCAAAAGGTCTGAAGGTGGACAGCAGTGACAGGTGCACAACACCGGGAATGTGCGAAATGCCACCTAACGGTAAAATGGTTAAATGGTTTAAAATGGTACATTTTAGGGTATATTTATGTTGCCGCACCTTAAAAAAAGATTTTTAAAAATCAGTGTGCTGAGTTGAAGGGGGCCATCCACAAAAAAGTACCACTCTAGGGTTCCATCTATATAAAGGTCTAGAAGATACAACCACTAAGCCACAGTGGCAGGACGCAGATCAGTGGTTGCCTGCGTCTGGGGACACAGTGGGGGCTGGACTGCAAGGGACCCACAGGAAGCTGGGAGTGATGGAAATGCTCTGGACTGCGCGAGTCTCACGGGTATGCACATCTGCCAAAACTCATCGAATCGCGCACTTTGGGTGTAGTTTGCCATGTGTAAATTCTCATTCAATAAAGTTTTAAAAATAGGCTTGTGTGCACATGCGGGAACCCCAAGTATGACACAGGTGGCTCCACGTTCTCCCGTTAAAATGTTAAGGGAAAAAACACAGTATTTAATAACGTGGGAAACACTGGCTCACCAAATGGGGAAGGCAAAAAATACTACTGGATTCCGTTTTTATGCCATATGTTAAGATAGACCTCAAACAAATGAAAGGCCTGACTGTGAAACATAAAAGTAGGAAGCTGATAGAAGAAAATACAGAATATCTCT
The DNA here is from genome assembly GCF_023721935.1 of Panthera uncia. Classification (NCBI taxonomy): domain Eukaryota; kingdom Metazoa; phylum Chordata; class Mammalia; order Carnivora; family Felidae; genus Panthera; species Panthera uncia. Next base: position 6,610,434 of record NC_064818.1, read on the forward strand.
GCGACCCTGGGGTAAGGACCCCCAGAAGGCAAAAAGGAATGGGCTACATCGAAACAAAAACTTCTGAAAGTGACCCCTGACAAAGTGGATAGGCAGGCAGCAAGTCGAGACTAGGCAAGAAGCAGCTGCAAATCAACACCAGAGAAACCGACCACAGCTGGTTAAACAACACTAATAGCCTAACAGATATATTAAAAGATGCTCAAATTCACGAAGAAATTACACAACTACCCGGTGAAATGACGAGATCCCACACCGCGGCCCCCCAATACTGGTAAGATTAGAAAGAAGGCTAAAAGGAACCCTGTCAAGGAAGTGGGGGATCAGGAACCGTCTGGCACCCACGTGGCGGATGGGGGTAGGGGGGTCACCAGCTCAGCCCCTGGAGAACAACTGGGCAGCACGGAGTAAAAACAGGTGTGCCATTCTCTTTCACCCGGTCGTTCCCCTCCCGCACGCACTCACGCACCCGCCCTTGCGGCAGAGGGTCTCAGACTTTCCCTAGTATCACAATCTCCAGACCTGCAGGTCGAAGCCCCCAATTGACGGTGTCTGCCCCCAGGGGTTTCCGATTCCGGCCTAGGTTGGGGCCTGAGAATCTGCATTTCTAGCAGCGGCCAAGTGATGCTGCTGCTGCTGGGTGTGGACTTTGAGAGCCACCACCCTCCAGAGGCTGTCACCTGCATCTTTTAAAGAGAGCATACAGGATGTTCATCACAGCTTTGCTCGAGTGGAGGAGAGCGGGCTGCGTGTCCCCCGCCAGGGCAAAGAGTAAAAAAACGAGCGAATGCTTGCGGGCAGGGCATGCGAATGACAGCAAAGCACCAGCCAAGCCAAACACGAACACAGATCTCACCGACAAAGCGCCGAATGAAATTCTTCTGGCTTTTGTAAATGTCTGAACATCGCCCTAATAAAAAGGCTCACGTTGAATGAAAAAGACACCAGATGAAATCTACACCGCACGGCCCCACTCCTGTCAGCTGAAGACACACGCACAAAATAACATCTTCGACAAGGACACACCTGGGAGAGGACGCTCCTGTGGCGGGGAGGCGCTGCGAGGAGACACGAAGGGAAAAAATAGGAGAAAGCCACTTCACCCAGGAGAGGGTCCAGTGCCAACAACTGAGAAAGGCCGGAAGGTGGAAAAGCAGGGAAGGAGGTCCATACAATGGTGGCCTCAGGGGAAGCCCCCAGGGGTTTCCACTCGGAGGGGGAGGGGGAATCTTTCTAAGGCATCGGCCCCCAGAACCCAGCCGGCTACCGGGCCCTGGAGTCCCCTCTTTGGCATATTCGCTGCTCAACAGGGCTGAGCGGTCGGCTTTTGGCAACGGGGGTGTGTGTCCACACCTGTGTCTTCCCTCCGTGTGTGGGTGTCTCTGCGGGGGAAGCAGGGAGCAGCTTCTTTGTGAAGGTAAAAAGCCTCCACGACTCAGCCACACTTGATGAGCACGCACTTCTGTTCCACTGGAACCAGAGCCCAAGCCTCGTTCCGGGCCCACAACCCTCCTCTCCCCCTTTCTTCCCCGTCCCTTCCCGCACCTCCCTGGGCTTCCCAGCTCCCACATCCAGACGGTGACAGACTAACTTGGCAATTGACAAACTTTGCGGCCACGATTCTGGATAAATGACCCTTTATACTGCTGACCAAGAGCCTGTCACAGAAAGGCCACAACCTTCAGGACCAGGCATGCCATGAACAGTTCTTCCAAAGACACTGGTTATAGCTACCATCAAGAAAAGGCAAAGAAAAAGCCATCAATGATCTGTCCTGCCCCCCTCAAGGGCACACTGGGCGCAGCTCTGCCCAAGGGCCACAGAACGGCTTGGCCACACAAAGCGGTGGAAATGCGGAGGGAACAATCAGAATAAAGATCACCACTGACTGACTTTATGTGAGAAAATGCAAAAGATGCTCTGGCAGTGGCTTTAAGCAAGCAAGCCCCTGCCAGGAACGTGTGACTTCAGGGAAAGAACCGGATGGACAACTGGAGGAAGAAGCAGAGGAAAGTAAAAAAGCAGCATAAGCCTGAGCTGGCCCAACACGCCCGCCTCCCCCAAAGCCCGGGGAGATCGTACCCCTGCGCCAACAATCCAGAATCTTTAGTCCCCAACACGGTTTTGTCCTTTCCATAGCAGCACTTTTCAATGGTGAGTAAAGGTTTAGGAATTCTAGAGAGTCTTCCTGAAATGCTTCGCGTAAAATAAAGTTTCATGCATAAAGCATATTGGATACGCCGCGGGGGTACATTTCAGTTTTTTAAGAAACGTATGATAGCAGTATATAGGGGTCCTTTAGATCTTCACGAGATGTGTGAGCAAAGCCTGTGCCTATTTTTCCAGCAGAATACAGGATCTGCCACAATTTGAAAATTAACGGACTTGACTAGGGAAAAAAAAGGAAAAGCGTGGAGTTTTCAAGGTAAAATTGAGTGACTATGGTCAACGAAGGCAATTCCGACTTATGAAAACAAAGTTCTCGGGGCACCTGGGTGGCTCAGTGACCCCCCCCCCCAACACACCGTGGGTTTGAGCCCCACATCAGGCTCTGTGCTTGACAGTTTGGAGCCTGGAGCCTGCTTGGGATTCTGTGTCTCCCTCTCTCTCTGCCCCTACCCCACTTGCGTTCCGTCCGTGTCTCTCTCTCTCTCTCTCTCTCTCTCTGTCTCTAAAACAAATAAACATTTAAACAAAATAGAAAGAAAACAAAGTTCTTTAAGTGCCAAAACTTAATGACAAGCCTCTGTTATGGGTTGTTGTTTTTTTTTAATTCCAGCTGAATAAGCATTTATCAGGCAGCGACAAGTTAGACACTGTGCAAGACGCTTGGGATCTTCGAAGGAATAAGATACTGTGTTAATAACTGTGTCCCTTTAATGTCAGCTTAATCCATCCCTTATGTTAATTTCTTTTAAAAAAAAATGCTTACTGATATTTTCAATAGCTTACTAGGAGCACGGAACAGCTACAGAAATGTATCTTACCATTTTATTAAAAATGTAAATTTCTAGCCTGAAGCAGAAATAGAAGGAAAAGACTGACTCCCTGCTTTACATATTGCTATCATTTTCTGCAGAATAACTAGCTACTTAAACTGTGCAAGGTGCCAGCTGCCACCTCCTGCTAGCCAGCAGGTCACAGAGCCGCAAGGCCTCCAAGAAGAGAAACCGTGAAGAAAACCAAAAGATCAGGGCCTCCAGACCCAAAGGGCACGAGCTGCTGCCGCTGCCGGCTGGCTCGCTGGCTCGGCCGAGGCAGGGCTTCGGAGCTGGAAGGCTGCCACCTGCTGAATCACCAAACATCCGCGGGCTTCCCTTGGAGCACTGGCCAGACAGGGACCCATCCTCCGCCCGGCTTCTCCCTCGGACATCCTACCCAACCAATGAGACGCGCAGCCCCGTCCCCTCCAGCACAGGCCCACGCGGCTGCCAGCCCCCCTGGTGTTGTTGGGGCGGCCTCCCCGGCAACTCCCACCGACCTGCGACGTCCCCAGCGCCTCTCCCCTCTTTCTGCCCACCGAGTCCTCCCCGCGGGACCGGGACCGGGACGGGGGGGGGGGGGGGTGGCTCACGGCACACCCTGACAGGCTCACCGCTCCACGGCCAGGCGTCATCCGAGAGAAAAGTAACCTGTCCAAACAGCTGGAAAGGTCCAGGAAGGGAAATGTCAAGGGAGCTAAAACAGCGGGCCGACCCCCAGCACGGAAAATAAACTTCCCTTTCACAAAGCAGCCTTCGCTCCAGGTTTCCTAGGCGTGCGCCGCCGAAGTCGGCTCTGCTTGAAGGTGAAAAGAAACATCTGAGCAGCGCCGGCACGGATCCCTTTCACTCCCTCCGGCCACGACTTACACTCGCGGCTCCCGGGAGGGAAACAGGCGTTAACCAGAACGCGCCAGCCTGAATCCGTTGGCTGCACCAGGACGCCCAGCCCGGCCCGCCGGCGGCCGCAAGCCCCCGCCTGGGTCCACACGCCGTCGCCGCCCTGCCCTTGACCAGTCGCCTCGGGGTCGCAGGGACCCCTCGCTCGCGGGGACAGCCGCGTCCTGGAGGGACTGTCCAGTCCCGGCTGCGCTGACGACTCCTCCAGGCCTTGGCCAGTTCCCCGTCAGCCGGCGGGGGCCGCCCCCGAACCTGCAGGCGGCTCTGCGGCCTGGGGTCAGCAGCTCACTCCGCAGGGGAGGGGATCCCACCTGTTAAGCAGTCGGGGGGGCACCGAGGGGCCGCGGCGGGGGAGGGGGACCCCGAAACCCTGGGCGCCTGACCAACGCTGCGATCGGGGCCCCGAGGTGCCATCTGTCACGCCGCCGCCCGGGGCCGTGGGGGTGGGGGCCGTGATTTGGGGGTCGGGCCCTGTGGGTCTCCGGACCCCCGCCGGGTCACCGGACGAGGCGCCTCGCCCCCCCGGCCCTTCCGGCCCGCCACCCTCGGCTCGCCCCAACCCGACACAGGCAGCCTTCCAGCCCGCACGCAGCACCCCCGAACGGCGCCCACTGACGCCCCCGCCTTCTTCGCCGCCCCCACCGGGTCCCGGAGCCCCGCGGGCAGCCCGTCCGGCCGAGACCCGCGCCCACCCCCGGGAGCTGCGGCGCGGGGGGAGTGCCAGCCAGGTGCGCGCGCGGGTCCGCGCGGGCTGCACTCACGCCCCCTCGCCCCGGAGCCGCCCGCACGCCGCTCCCCATCGGCCCCCCCCGGGATCGCCGCTCCCACCCCCACCCCCGCCCCGCGGCTCACTTGCACCGGAGTCGCAGCTGCCGCCGGAATTCCGCTCTCCGAGCCCCCCGCCGCGCACCAAAATCCGGGGCAGGGCAGCGTCGGGGCTCCGCAGCGGGATCGCGCTCTCCGGCCGGCTCGCCGTGCGCGAGGGGACCGCAGCCTTCCCCGGCCGGCCCTGCCCGCTCCGTCCTGCCCGTGGCCGCCGCCGCCGCCGCCGCCGGGCCGCTGCCTCGCTGGTGCGAACGCTTCCGACTTGCCACCGCGAGCCTCCGGGCTGCCGAGCATGCCCAGTCCGCGGCCCGCGCCGGCCCGGCTCTCCGCGCGCCGCGATCCGCGGCTCCGGGTGTTCGCGGCGGCCGGGGGGCGGGGGGAGCGGGCCGGGCGGGCGGGGTCGGCGGGCTCCGTGCGGGCGCGTGCGGGACCCGGGCCAGGCTGCGCCCCGAGGGGCAGCGGGCGTGGCCCCTTACTTTACTTTCCAGGAATCGGGGGAAGGGCCCCGGCCTGCGCCCGGGGGAGGGCGGGGGGGGGGGGGGGGGCTCTCGGGGACACCGGCACGGAGCCGAGTTTTACGGTCGGGCTGGGCACACTGCCTGGGGCGGAGCCGGAGCTGGTCAGACCAAGGAACGCAAACTCGGCCATTCCGCAGGTGGGCTCGGGGACACGAGTTTGCGAGCCACCCGGAGATTCTGCCCCCCCGACCCCGAGACGAACCCCTGGTTGATCACAAGAAAGGGCGGCTCCTACGTTCCGACCCCTAGTCACACCTCTGTGCGGGCTCTCACTACTCCCTCCCCCACCGCCCCGAACAATAAGGCCGCCCGCGGGCACCCCGCGAAGCCCGTGGGGGCGAGGTAAGCCCGCGGCGCGCAGGCCCCGGGCGGGGACCGAGACCCCGGCCGCCCCGCCCCGAGCCCCGCCCCTGCCGCCGCTCCGAGGGGCCGGGAAAACCCGGACACCGGCCGCACTCGGACGGGAGCAGCGCGCATGCCCAGTAGCCCGACCTGGCGCAGGTCGCCCCCAGGAAGGTTTCCCCGGCTCCGAGAGCCCGACCCCCGCGCCCGGGTGAGAGGCGGGCGACGCGGAGAGGGGGCCTGCGGCGCGGGGCCCTCCGTCCTCGGCCGGCCCTCGCGGCACCCCCGTGGCGGACAGGCGTCCGGGACCGCGCCTGCCGCGGGGTCGGCCCCTGGGCCAGCGCGGGAGGGGGCGCGCGGCGGCGGCGGCAGCGCCTGGGCACGTGACTGTCCGCGGCGCTGGGGGCAGCCATGTTCCGGCCGGCGGACCGCGGGCGCGAGCGGGCGCCGTCCTCCCCGCCACGCCCTCCCGGCCTGGGCTCGGGCCCTGCCTCGGCCCCGCAGCTCGGCCGTGGGCTCGCGGAGCCGAAGGCGCGCGGCCGGGCTGCGGGGGCGCGCGGGCTCTGCCTCCCCGAGGCGGAAGCTGGGGCCGGGGCCCCGGTCCGTGCGGGCGCACAGCCCGGGTGGCGAGCCCCGCCGCGGGCACGCGGGGTCCCCGGGGCCCGTGGGCAGCGGCGTCAGCACCCGAGAATCGTCAGCGGCGCGGGGTGCTGGGCCGCCCGAGCCGAGCCCCCGGGTGCGACCCCGCTCTCCCGGGGGTTGCGGGGCATGTCACCGCCTCGCTTGAGCCCAGCCGGAGGCGTCCCCTCAGCCCGGGAGCGGTCGGGCATGCACCCCGGTGCCCCCCACCCTGCGCCCGGCTCTGCTGGCTCCGTCTCCCCCCTCGACGCCGCCCTGCACCTCCCAGGGAGGCTGAGAAGGTGCCGCCGTCACGGGCGGCTTTAGGGGAGCAACTGAAACTGAGCTCGACGTGCTCGAGTGCCCACTGAGTGCTCACCCCTCCGGGAGTCAGAGCGGCCCCGCTGAGAACTTTCGTCAGTTTGCACCTAAGAGGCGGGGCCGAGGCCTTGCTTGCTTGTGAGGTCACTGTTTCCAAACTCCAGGAATGCCTGAGAGCTGATGGCCGGTTTCTCACAAGTGCTATTTATGCAGTATCCCATAAGCTTTGGACTTCCGGGGGGGGGGGGGGGAGAAGAACAAAAAAAAACAAAACACGGTTCAAGTGAGCATCTGGTGTAGAGTGCTGTCAAGGAGTCTTTAAAATACCCCCTTCGCCCCCCCCCCAAAAAAGTTAAGGTAAACTAAGCTTTGCAAGATATTAACAGTTCTCGATCATAAGTGCTTTTTCTAGAGTGCTTGCTCACTGTAATTTTGTTCCCTAATGTTCTATATGTTTGCAATTTTTCTTAATAAAAATGTCTCTTTGTAAATTGGCTTCCAAGAGTAATTGTTAAGAACTGTGTAAAAGACATGGGGGACAGCAAAGTATAAAACTATTCCCACTTTATTCCGTTTTCAAGAAATATTTCAGAGAAAGAGTGAGAATTTTAAAAACTGTAAAAAGAAATCGCAAAGGCCACGCAATACAAGTAAGCTCTGGGTGGAGCCATGACAAAACCCTTGAGTTGGCTCTCCCTGAAATTAAAGCGAGTGGCAGTCCGTCCGGGACTCCTGTTTTGTGACGCCCACAAAAAAGAAGATTTAATAAAAATAATCGTCTTCAGCCCGCCAGCCCTGAAGAATTTTTTTCTATCAGAATTGTAATAAGCAACACACTCCTTGGTTGTAAAACCTTAGGATTCTCAAGCGTATGAGATGTCATAACGTACATCGTTGTCAAGACAACTGAAACAGAAATGAATCCCTTCCAAGTCACAATCTGTCATGGAACTATGTTTAAAATAATACTAAGAGCAAACGCTGGGGAAGGCCCTTTGCGTGCCAGAACAACTATTCTCAAGTCGGTGGTCTAGTTCCAGATGAGTGACCTTCAGAAGGTAACCTAGTTGGTTAAAAATATGGTGGTTGGGTCCAACTGAACTATTAAGTATTAGCCATCACTCACCAAACTGCAGTCCAAGTCAAATCGTGTTCAAGAAGCAAGGTGTGACCTTGGCGAGAAGCCTGTGTGTCCATGGCAGTTTGTCTGGTGGGAAGAATCTGTAGCCATAAAGCCTGAGTGCCAAGAACGAGACCTCGGGAGCCCCCTCAGCCCTTTAAACTCATCTGGCCTTGGGGGCGCCTGGGTGGGTCAGTTGGCGGTGACAGACTCTTGGTTTCCACTCAAGTGATGACATTGAGGTTGGTGGCATCCAATCAAGCTCCACATCAAGGCTCTGTGCTGAGCAGGGAGCCTATTTGGATTCTCTGTCTCCCTCTCTCTTCCCTTCTCCCCCGCTTTCTCAAAAATGATACATAAACGTTAAGAAGGAAAACAAAAAAGTCCTTAAACTCATCTGGCCACCCCACAGTCTGGTTTCCAAACCAAGGCTGACAGGAAAAGCCAGCTTCAGATGACCAAGCTGATGCCAAGGTTTGGTGCCTTGGGGCTTAGACCCGGGAAGTCTCAAGCCTGTGCCCCCATTTCTTTGCCCACGGCTGGGAATCCTGGACTCAGTGAAGGCTTAGGTTCTGCTATTGGTCAACAAACTACTGGATTTTATTTGCATCTGAGATTCAGGCAGAGATGGAGCCAGGGATCCGGGTGTAACAGGAACTCAGGAAGTCTTCCTCCTCTGTCTCCTGAACACGTGTTTATTCTGTCCCCTTACCCTCTGGCTTTTTTGCCTTCTGTTCACCCATCAGGAAACGACCCCTTGAGAGCTGCTAAGTTTCTTTCTCTTCCAGAAAGTACAAAGAATGACCCCACCTATATTCACTAACCCTTTTGTCTAGTCGAATCCTATTTCCCCAGATTCCTTCTGTCCACTTGAACCCCTCCTGTCACTGTTTCCAGGCTCCTCCCCAATTCTACCTTTTTCATAAAAGCCTCTCGTTTTCCAGGACACCGAAGCTTCCTATACACACGTTTTGGCACGTGTACCTGTTACATTATGACTTGTACAGTTCTCTGTTTTTACAGACTGTCTAGAGTCTCCAACTTACATAGTAAATGACACATCGAGGATATACATTTATATTTCATCTTCCGCGGTATCTAGCCCGGGACTTGGTGCCATGCACGTAGCCCATAATAAGTGTCTACTGAACCATAATCTATACTCTTCCCCCCTTTTACTTTTCTGTTGCTGCATGTTTGTTTAAAAAGGGTAAACTCCTAGGAATGGAAATGTCTTTGCTGTGCTGTCCTTCTCTGATTAGCAACCACCCTTCACAATCTGCTGTGTACATTTAAAAAGGATTTTGAAATTCGACATTTATGACTGGACGCTAATCAGGATCTGATGAATCAGTGCCCGCAGCGGCTGACAGACCCAGCTCCTTGTCGAGAGATACAACGTACTCTTCAAATAATCAGTGTGCGACTCCAGGCTTAATTACCACCTCTTAAAGAGGGAATAATATGACCCACCTCCTCTTTGCTCCCCATGAGTACCGTGGGCATTAATTAGGTCTTTAATAAGAACATACGACTGTTAAATGCTTTATAGTTCATGAGAGATACACATCATGAAAAACACGAGATGTTGTCTAGATGGTACAAATGTGCATTGTTGGATTTAGCAACCGGCTTCCTTCTGAATGCAAGGATTCCAGTAACAGCTGTCGTACACAAAGTAACAAATACGGGCTTGTTCACCTCCTCCGACTCCCCTCTACAGACATGTCCCGGATGCCCAGAACAATTTGAGGCTCAAGACAAAAATATGTCTCCCGCACTGAAGAAGGGGAGATTTAGGGAGGTCGATCACCTGAATTTCATAGATCCTGCCTGAAGTCTTCAGAGGTGTCAAATCGAGGACAGGCTTTTTCTCAACAGCACCTCTCATGTGTTACGAGATTTCAAAGGAGCATATCAAAATTCTTCTCCTCGTACCTTTACAGCACAGCAAGTAGGAGACATTCTCTCTGTCAAACTGACACCCAGGAACACTAAAATACTATGACACTCCAGGACATGGCCGGAGAGATCTGACATAAGAATTACTAAATCCTGCACAGCCAGATCTGGACCAGGGTTTCTTAACCTCAGCTCTGTGGATGTTTGGGGCCAGATAATTCTTTTTTTTTTTTTTTTTTTTTTTTAATGTTTATTTTTGAGAGAGAGAGAGAGAGCAGGAGAGGGGCTGGTTTTGGAGAATGATTTAAGGAGACCACGGAGGTAAAGGAGGCAGGACATACATAATCAATGATCGCGTCTGGACTTGAGGAGGCTTCGTGGGAGGGGGAAATGAAAAGGACAAAACTCAGCAAATTGTTTTCATTTCTTTGTCAGTGACTTGATTTTTTTTTTTTTTAGCTGCATTTAAAATGTTTTCTGTTATTCCTGCATGAGTAAGATGATGTGTCATTTCAGCCTCCTTGTCAGCTTCTGTCTCACTTTCACTGAATTTGTTGATTGAGTGTGAAGAAGGAGGCACCGTCATCATTTCCAGATATGGGGTGGATCTCTCTTGGAGCAGTGCTGTGACCCTAACGCAATTTTGTAACGACGCGCTGGAGGGATGAAAAGGACACCAGAGAAGGCACCTTATCCCCTCTTTCTCTTCTTTCATGGGTTCAGGGAGGCAGCAAAAGAGGGGAGGAGGACCCTTCTACTTGCCCTCTACTCATTCACTTCACATGTGGGTACGGAGCACCTCCCACCTCGCATGTACCTACTGAGCACCTCCCACACCGCACGTACGTACTGAGCACCTCCCACCTCGCATGTATGTACTGAGCACCTCCCACCTCGCCTATAAGTACTGAGCACCTCCCACCCTGCATGTACATACTGAGCACCTCCCACCTTGCATATAAGTACTGAGCACCTCC